>NC_064635.1:130509079-130809079 GCF_023864275.1 Schistocerca cancellata
CCACCAATGAATGTTGTTTCACCTATACACCATATTTTTCCACGTAGTCTCCATTCCGTTCTATGGCCTTTCTCCACCGCGAACCAAGAAACTGTCGATATCAGTCCTTGTCCTGGTGGCGAAGCCAGTGCTTCACTGTGTCAATCACATCCTCACCGTCCTCAAAATGTCTTCCACGAATGGCATCCTTTAAGGGCCCAAACAAGTAGAAGTCCGAGGGGGCTAGGTCAAGGCTGTAGGGTGGATGGGCTGACACTGTCCAGCCCTGTTTTGGGATCTGTTCAGCACTCCTCAGACTTGAGTCGGGCCGAGCGTTACCGTGCTGCAGCAAAACATCTCCTGGGTTGATGTGGCGCCGAAGTCGCTGGAAGCGCTCTTGAGTTCTGTTAATGTGTTGGCATATGCTTCTGAACTAATGGTACCGTCTCTACACGTGGAATAAAATTGTAACTAACCACCGTCTGTGCATAGGGGATACTTAAGAAAACTTAATATGAGGGGTGTTTATAGCAGCGACTGCAGCCAAAACGATTACATTTGAATTTTTTGTTTGGCAGTTCGTCTGTCTGTCCGCATGTTTGTACGCGCATCACTACTGCACGTAATTTGATGCGGTTTTCACTGTAGTGTTGTTGGAAGTCTAACTAAAAATCTATTACACATTTCCTAGAGGCCGTGTTGTCTATACATGTGGAGTGTTTCCTTTAATTCGGTCAGTACGGGGAAATCGGAACCCATTGGAAATACAGGGAAATTGCCTTAGGAACATTTAGGCGCTGTTTTATGAAAATAATTTTGCCATAATCAAATTCAAGCGTGAGCTGTCCATGAAAATTAGTATATTTTTTTAAATGTGAATCGGCTCTGTTTCGTGTAAGGGTCATTTCATTATAGCGGGAGAAAAAAATAGCGGCAGCAGAAGTTTTGTAAAACTTAACTATAGAGCTTTTTAATTAAGTTGCGAGTTTCGACAGTTGAGTGCGGAGCAAGTGGAGGGAGACGCAGTTGGCAGCGTGTGTAGCGGGCTTCAGCAGATGACTACAGTATATGCCAGCCCCCTCGGAGCGGCACCGAGCTCGCTTATACTGAGTGATGAGCAAGCTGGCCGATCTGCGAGCTTTCTCAAAAGATTTGAAAGAAACTATTCGATACTAAACTTTCATTCTCACGTATTTTATAGTTTGATTCGTCAGCTTCACGATGAACCGCCTATCATTTCGTTAATGGTCATAATTATTGTGTATTTCGATAGTAGGTAAACTACGGCAAGAAATGAAAAGTGGATGAACTGGCTGCCATGTGAAATAGCTTTGTTTAGTCCATTAAAAACTGGATTGCCCACTATTATCTTGAAGAATATTTGACTGTACACGAAATACTTATCAAGTTGATGTAGTTTCCGAATGCGCATTCTTTCCAAACCTGGCAAATGTGGAATGAAAGTGTTCGCTTAGTTGACGCAAGAACAGATTACACCTCAAAATTGGAAGTTTATTTAGTAGAGCAACCAGATAACCTTAATACGTCTAGTAACCATGCAGTGATGTCGTGAAAAGGTTGTGTAGTCGTACTTCCAAAATATCAAGAAATATGACCTAGGATAACTGGTTTACGAGTCACGAATTGGTCCATTCACTTCTGAAAGACCAACTAACAATTCTGGGAACGGTAAGAAACAATAAGAACGAATTCCCCCAGAATTTGTGAATACAAGAGGTACGTTTACAAGCATTTTTTGGTTTCAGAAATATTGCCAAATAGTTAGTTACGTACCAAAGAAGAGCAAGTGCATATTTCTGTCGATACTGTGCACCATGACAAAAAATAATTGAAACAAATGGAGATGGAATGAATCCTAAGACAATAACCCTATGTGATTCAGTGGCAAGCCCTTTTGTATTCTCAATCATTAAAAAAATAGGAGAAAAAGCAAATTGGGTCTAAGAGACCAAATCATAGCAAAGGTGATACTGTAAGTAGGCTGTTTATGTTTTCTTATTGGCATCGTTACGTAGCACCCTGTATGAAAATCACTGGCTGTGCTGTGTGCAGTCAGTGGCTGGTTGGCATTGTTGTAATACTCGCCATTGTAGTGTTGGGCAGCTGGATGTGAACAGCGCGTAGCGTTGCGCAGTTGGAGGTGAGCCTCCAGCAGTGGTGGATGTGGGGAGAGAAATGGCGGAGATTTGAAATTTGTAAGACTGGATGGCATATATATTATGATTATTAAGGTAAATACATTGTTTGTTCTCTATTAAAATCTTTCATTTGCTAACTATGCCTATCAGTAGTTAGTGCCTTCAGTAGTTCGAATCTTTTATTTAGCTGGCAGTAGTGGCGCTCGCCGTATTGCAGTAGTTCGAGTAACGAAGATTTTTGTAAGGTAAGTGATTTGTGAAAGGTATAGATTAATGTTAGTCAGGGCCATTCTTTTGTAGGGATTTTTGAAAGTCAGATTGCGTTGCGCTAAAAAAATATTGTGTGTCAGTTTAAGCACAGTTGTGTATAATCGTTGTAAGGGGACGTTTCAATACGAACACAGTATCAATGAAAGGTTAATGTCATTTCCATTCCACTCGTCGTGTTTAGGCCCTATTACAACAGCTCTAATTTAATTTCATACTCCTTACCACAATAAATGTCCATATTTGAACATTTCTAGACCATCTTAGTAATGTACGTTCACGAATCCGTGTTACTTCCGTTTGAGATTTATAACATAGCAACTGATCGGTACGACCCACGCACGCCCGTGAGTTTCACGACTCGAAGACAAACGGTGAAGCATTCTCCCTCTCACGTCCTAACCCAGTGGTAGTCATGCCTCTGCTCCTGAGGTAAGGGGCCAACTTTACTTACCTCACGGCCGAATTCACCAACATCATTTAAAATTAAGCCCGTTTTAAAACATTACCGCTTCTGCAAGTGTTCTTGTTTCTTTGCTGAGCAGGAAAGCTACACTTTCGTAATGATGGGAACGACTGAGTTAAAATAATCGATTCAGTCGGATGTATTTTTTGGCACTGATGTGGAATGGAAGAAATCATATGACTGGATAAAAAGTTAGCCATAGTGCTGCGGTGGTGTAATGGTCTGCATTCCTGCCTAATAAGCGAGGAGTCCCGGGTTCAAGACCGCTGGCAAGGTAGCTCAGCGTGTTGGGTCAGGGAACTGAATGGTCTCTGTAATAAAAAAAAAAAAAAAAAAAACTGACTGAAGGGATCAACAACAAACTTCAACGGTGACGTCCGCTATGACAACATACAACGAACAATAACGAACAAAAAACTCCCGGCCGTAGCACAAATTTTAATTCACTTAGTCAGCTTCCATCATTACCGTAGATAATGATGTGTCGAGAAAAATTTAATTATAAGATGGATAAAAAGTGATCTTCAATATAAATTCAATGCACTACCGCAAGGATGATTCATTTTCTATGATCTACGTTATTTAAATAAATTCAAACGAAACAAGAAAATTCACGTATGATGACAAGCATTTGTCGCGAAAAAAATATTCCCGGCAAGAGACAGTACAATCCTAAAAATCAAATAAATAAGTCACTAAATAATTTGAATGATTATGTATTAAGTGCCTTCCGTTCACGTCATCTCAGCGTTTACCGAAAGAGAATTATCGGTGATGGATGCAAACCAGGAGGAATAAATTCAATAAATTTAAATAAAATAGTAATTGTTAATTCACTTAACCATGCATTTTTATTGTAGCACCAGTTACTTTTAAAAAAATAACCAAAAATCCATAATCCGCAAGGCATTTGATACAGTTCCCCACAGTCGTTTAATGAACAAAGTAAGAGCTTATGGACTATCAGATCAATTGTGTGACTGGATTGAGGAGTTCCTGTATAACAGAACGCAGCATGTCATTCTCAATGGAGCGAAGTCTTCCGAAGTAAGAGTGATTTCAGGTGTGCCGCAGGGGAGTGTCGTAGGACCGTTGCTATTCACAATATACATAAATGACCTTGTGGATGACATCGGAAGTTCAGTAAGGCTTTTTGCAGATGATGCTGTGGTATATGGAGAGGTTGTAACAATGGAAAATTGTACTGAAATGCAGGAGGATCTGCAGCTAATTGACGCATGGTGCAGGGAATGGCAATTGAATCTTAATGTAGACAAGTGTAATGTGCTGCGAATACAGAGAAAGAAAGATCCTTTATCATTTAGCTACAATATAGCAGGTCAGCAACTGGAAACAGTTAATTCCATAAATTATCTGGGAGTAAGCATTAGGAGTGATCTGAAATGGAATGACCACATAAAATTAATCGTCGGTAAAGCAGGTGCCAGACTGAGATTCATTGGAAGAATCCTAAGGAAATGCAGCCGAAAAGAAAGGAAGTATGTTACAGTACACTTGTTCGCCCACTGCTTGAATACTGCTAACCGGTGTGGGATCCATACCAGACAGGGTTGATAGAAGAGATAGAGAAGATCCAAAGGAGCGCAGCGTGCTTCGTTACAGGATCATTTAGTAATCGCGAAAGTGTTACGGAGATGATAGATAAACTCCAGTGGAAAACTCTGCAAGAGAGACGGTCAGTAGGTCGGTACGGGCTTTTTTTGAAATTTCGAGAACATACCTTCACCGAGGAGTCAAGCAGTATCTTGCTCCCTCCTACGTATACCTCGCGAAGAGGCCATGTGGATAAAATCAGAGAGATTAGAGCCCACACAGAGGCATACCGACAATGTTTCTTTCCACGAACAATACGAGACTGGAATAGAAGGGAGAACCGATAGAGGTACTCAAGGTACCCTCCGCTACACACCGTCAGGTGGCCTGCAGAGTATAGATGTAGATGTAGACTAATGCCAGAAGTACTAAAATTCGCATTTAAGTAAATAAATACATACATTTTGAATATATTTCGTTGTTTGAACTATAGATTTTATCTACCACTTCTTGAAATAAGGTACATTATTTGCCTCTGAAAAGTTTGGCAACACTAGTTGTTGTTCATGTATATCCGAAAAGGCTGCAAAAGTATGTCAGTGAAATCAATTGAATGAAAAGATTCTAAGAGTCATATAAATGCCGTAGCCGCCAGACACTTGTATCAGTGTATTGTTTCACATTAGCTCAAGGCCAAATTCACCAACGTCAATAAAAATTAAGCTTATTTTTAAATGTAACTGTCTCTTTAAGTAATTTTATTTCTCGCTGAGCAGAAAAACAACCCTCTTGAGTAGCACCTAACGTTAGTTTATAACCGCTCAGAGCGGGTAGTTAATGGAAACATTCATACAGCCAACGTGGCCGCAGAGAGTAGGTTCATTGGTCGGAGAAACTCGACTGAATCAAAAAACAAGCAAGTGGCCAATCGGTTGTTAAAACCAGTCTGATGTCGCTCCACAATCTAACCCTGCAGTAGCTGTGCCAGCCCACGTAGTGAGCGACCAATTTACCTTAACTCACTGCCAAATTCACCAACGCCAATGAAAATTAACTCCGTCCGAACACGCTTCGGAAGGCCAAATGGTACCGACCGACCGCCGTGCCATCCTCAGATTTTAGGCCTCACTGGATGTGAGTGAGGAGAGGCATGTGGTCAGCACACAGCTCTCCTGCCGTTGTCAGTTTTCGTAGCCGGAGCCGCTATTTCTCAGTCAAGTAGGTTCTCCTTTGGCCTCACAACGGCTGAGTGCACCTCGCTTGCCAGCAGCGCTTGTGATACCCGGAAGGTCACCCACCCGAGTGCTAGGCAAGCCTGACAGCGCTTGACTTTGGCGATCCGACGGGGATCGGTGTTACCACTGCGACAAGTCCGTTGGCAAGTAAAATTAAGCATATCTTAAAAATATTACCGACTCTGTAAGTACGAGGTCTGGTCAAAAGATTTCGATCGTTCGTAATTTCGCGTCAGTGGCGTGTCAGGGATGCCATCCCCGCACACGCCTGTGTTTAATGTGTAACAGCCGGAAGTTTCAACGTTGTAAGGTGGCCATCTTTACAGACGAATGGAAAAACTGGTAGAAGCCGACCTCGGGGAAGATCAGTTTGGATTCTGTAGAAATGTTGGAACACGTGAGGCAATACTGACCTTACGACTTATCTTAGAAGAAAGATTAAGGAAAGGCAAACCTACGTTTCTAGCATCTGTAGACTTAGAGAAAGCTTTTGACAATGTTGACTGGAATACTCTCTTTCAAATTCTAAAGGTGGCAGGGGTAAAATACAGGGAGCGAAAGGCTATTTACAATTTGTACAGAAACCAGATGGCAGTTATAAGAGAAGAGGGGCACGAAACGGAAGCAGTGGTTGGGAAGGGAGTCAAACAGGGTTGTAGCCTCTCCCCGACGTTATTCAATGTGTATATTGATCAAGCAGTAAAGGAAACAAAAGGAAAATTCGGTCTAGGTATTAAAATCCATGGAGAAGAAATAAAAACTTTGAGGTTCGCCGATGACATTGGAATTCTGTCAGAGACAGCAAAGGACTTGGAAGAGCAGTTGAACGGAATGGACAGTGTCTTGAAAGGAGGATATAAGATGAACATCAACAAAAGCAAAACGAGGATAATGGAATGTAGTCGAATTAAGTCGGGTGATGCCGGGGGAATTAGATTAGGAAATGAGACACTTAAAGTAGTAAAGGAGTTTTGTTATTTGGGGAGCAAAATAACTGATGATGGTCGAAGTAGAGAGCATATAAAATTTAGACTGGCAATGGCAAGGAAAGCGTTTCTGAAGAAGAGAAATTTGTTAACATCGAGTGTAGGTTTAAGTGTCAGGAAGTCGTTTCTGAAAATATTTGTATGGAGTGTAGCCATGTATGGAAGTGAAACATGGACGATAAATAGTTTGCACAAGAAGAGAATAGAAGCTTTCGAAATGTGGTGCTACAGAAAAATGCTGAAGGTTAGATAGGTAGATCACATAACTAATGAAGAGGTACTGAATAGAATAGGGGAGAAGAGGAGTTTGTGGCACAACTTGACTAGAAGAAGGGATCGGTTGTTAGGACATGTTCTGAGGCATCGAGGGATCACCAATTTAGTACTGGAGGGCAGCGTGGAGGGTAAAAATCGTAGAGGGAGACAAAGAGATGAATACACTAAGCATATTCAGAAGGATGTAGGCTGCAGTAGGTACTGGGAGATGAAGAAGCTTGCACAGGATAGAGTAGCATGGAGAGCTGCATCAAACCAGTCTCAGGCCTGAAGACCACAACAACAACAACAACAACAAGGTGACTATAATTTCGCACCTTACAAGCATTCATCCACATACTTTGCCGTGAACTACAACCACAATTAGATATCATTTGATAGGTTGTGCTTCGTATATATGAATATTTAAAGGAGACTGACATTGTCACGTACGCCTTGTAAGTAATTGTTAACGCTTATTGCATAAAAGGTGACGGAGTGTCTTTATTATAAAAACGGCGTAATGAATGATTACCTATACTAGCAGAGGTTGGAACGCCAGTGGAGATGAAACGGCAGGCAGAACTCAAGCTCTGGGTGGAAGACGCGCACAGTTGTTGGTCCTGCTTAAACACAGGAAGTAGCTAGACGGACGTTGTGGAACCTGAGCTCTGGAGCACAATAGGATGACGGGTGGCCGCTATTGTAATAGGGCCGGAAGCATAACCGGATAATACTTCCGAACGCTGCAAATGTTGGGCGCGGATGCGAGGAACGAAGAAGCGGCACCTCGGAAACCATGCAGGCTGGGTTATTTCCAAGGATTTTTACTCAGAAGCGTACCATTGTATCAGTATAGGTTCTTCCTCGCAAACTTTCCGCGATGGACTACAAAAGACTAAAATATGGTTGGTCGGCGTTCGGAAGAATCTGTAGAGAGGGAGAATATTCCGTGGTTTCGGGAATATGATTCGTTTTCGGAATTACGATGGTGGGGATCCGAGCCTTGCTGGGAAGCCAGCGGTTGAGAGACGAGATCTTCCGTTGTGAGAGCCCGTGTGTGACGGTCGCTCGATATCAGGTTTTGTTGGTACAGACGGATTTGCTATCTTTGCTTTCAGGAGAGTTCGAACAGTTAGGCATTGTACCGTTGTGAACCTATACTATTCTGGACTTCACCTCCGGGCTGGAAGTCGTAGTGGAGTACGCAGCGTTCAGTAATTGAGAGCACTTCCTCTGCCTATACTTACGTTGAGACGTTATCTGAACTCCGTCCTTGTGGTTGGGAGTTGGCGTTTCTCGTCTGTAGAACACAGAGAGGAGAAGACAGTATTAGAGTATATTAGTCAGAGGACCGCCTTCTGCCGTTCTAGTGTTTGAAAGAGTTTATTTGTGGCTGGAGTTCTTCCATCGTCGCACACGATTACGAGAACCATCACTTCGACGCACCGGACGCAGTACATACGGTGATATCGCAAGTTGCTTCGGCTTATTATGGCTATAAAAGGTAAACAGCTGTAATCACGTTAGTTTATTTCCACTGAGGTTCCACACCACCGTAGATCGTCTTTGAAAGTAGTGTCTTCTAGTGTTTGGTACTTGTCAGTCATTTCGCCTTGTTGGTATTAGACCGCGCAGTCATAATAAGGGGCAGAGTTGGACAATTGATTAGTAATTTTACTTAGGAAATATAAACTTGGTAATATAAAGGTTTTTTATCTACAATAAAAATATAAGCAGGAACAACGTTTATCATTTAGTAGGATTAGTTGCCTTCATCATTCATTTATGTTTAGATTGTAATTTCTAGAATTAAGAGATCCTAAAATCTCCTTCAGTGGGTAGTCGGACAGGGAGTGCCAAATCTTCATTTTAGCGTGCATTATTTTCCATTGCGCACTTTCATTTTTACACCCTGCATCATAGAACGTTGTATGTGTGTTAGCTATTTTTCAGCGCGGTATTGAGTAGAACAATGTGGCGCACAGTTTGTGAATTTCGATATGGCAGAGTTAGAGTAGCAACGCGTCTGAATTAAATTTTGCGTGAAACTCAAGAAAACCTTTGCGGGGACACACAAAATGATCGAGTTAGTCTACGGTGATGAGTACTTAAGCCATACTCGGTGTTACGAATGCTTCACACTCCGCTGCAGAGTGAAAATCTCATTCTGGAAACATCCCACAGGCTGTGGCTAAGCCATGTCTCCGCAATATCCTTTCTTTCAGGAGTGCTAGTTCTGCAAGGTTCGCAGGAGAGCTTCCGTAAGGTTTGGAAGGTAGGAGACGAGGTACTGGCAGAAGTAAAGCTGTGAGGACGGGGCGTGAGTCGTGCTTGGGTAGCTCAGATGGTAGAGCACTTGCCCGCGAAAGGCAAAGGTCCCGAGTTCGAGTCTCGGTGCGGCACACAGTTTAAATCTGCCAGGAAGTTTCTTAGTTTTCTTTGACTTTGAAGGATTAGTTCATCATGAATTCGTACCGCGGGGTACAGGATACTACCGGGACGTGTTGCGGCGCCTGCGATAAAATGTGAGAAGGAAACGGCCAGAAATGTGCCGACACAATTCATGGCTCTTGTATGTCGATAACACACCCGCACATTCATCCCTGTTGGTATGTGACTGTTGCACAAAAAACGAAATCACTGTGCTGTCTCGTCCTCCGTACTCTCCAGATCTTGCCCCTGCGGACCTTTTTTATTTTCAGAGTTGAAACCCCCTTTGGTAGGACGAAGATAGACGAGATGAAAGAAAATTAGTAGACGGTGCTTCGCACGATCCAGCAAGAGGCGTAAAAAAAATGCTTCCTGAATTGGAAACGGCGTTGGGAGCGGTGTGTAAATTGTGGAGGACAGTACTTCGAAAGATACCATACACAATAAGTAAAAGGTAAGCGTAGAAAAATATTGTGAACAAAGCTCCGGAATTTTTTGAACAGACGTCGTATACACTACCTGATGCCCAGATGCGGAGGACAAAACGAACTTCAAGCGTTGAGATGGTATGCCCCGTTATTTCAGTGATTACAGAATCGAGCCAAATTTAGAGAGAACTTAGCACTATGAATCAGCTTATAAGTATGACGTCGCACTCCCCAGGCCTGGAGAACTGCTGTGATTCCATTGCCAATGGTGTCATAAAGCCTTTGCATCCTCTCCCGAAGCAGGCTGGCCCACAGCTGTTGTGCCTGGTCATTGACATCCTTCATACTGGGACGCAGTTGACGTCGGAGATGGTCCCACATATGCTCTGTCGGGAACAGACCTGGGAATCTTGCTGGCCACGAGGATATCTCATCATCACGCAGACAGTTCATTGAGAAACATGCCTTGTGTGGAAGAACATTGAAAAATTCTTCAAATGGTTCTGAGCACTATGGGACTTAACTTCTGAGGTCATCAGTCCCCTAGAACTTAGAACTACTTAAACCTAACTAACCTAAGGACATCACACACACCCATGCCCGAGGCAGGATTCGAACCTGCGACCGTAGCGATCGCTCGGTTCCAGACTAGCGCCTAGAACCGCTCGGCCACTTCGGCCGGCGAAAAATAGTTCCGTGATACTGCTGACGTATGAGAAGTAACACACGAGGATGCAGGAACTCCATAATGAACCTCTGTGCCGTCAGAGTTCCCTCAGTCACCATCAGCCGTATAATAATAATCATAATTATTATTATTATTATTATTATTTTCGATTATTCCCATTTAAGAGAGCGTTTGAACTCGAATTCCTTTATGATGATTGATTATGTTTTTTCTGAGCCCAAACTTTCTTCATGTGTTCACTGTGTTGTTTCTTTCGCTCCGCAGTCCATTTGCATCCTGCTCTCTTCTGTGTTGTGGTGTCAAATTTATGTTTTTTTGACGATGTTCCTGGATTCAGTTATTTTCTGCATGGTTTACTGTTATGTGTGCTTGTCTGAGGTCCTCTTCAACTCCTTTTATCCATTTTATTTTTCCCCTGCCTCAGTTGATGACTTTAAGAATTCGCTGTGAAATTCTGTTTTCATTCATCCTGCGGATATGTCCGTAGAACTGCATTCTTCTTTTCCTTATTGTATCCGTAATCTTGTCTGTGTATGTATATAATTCTGATGTTGGTCTCTTCTTCCAGATTCCTTGCTCTTGTATCGGGCCAAAAATTTTCCTGAGAATTTTCCTTTCTTGTTTCTCTATTTCTTTGATTTTAATTTGCCCACCTATTTGTGTTGTTTCAGATGCATACAGTGCCTCCGGAAGTACGACAGTGTTGTAGTGCCTCAATTTTGCGTTAATGGATATGGATTTTTTGTTATAATAGTTCCACGTGAGTTTATATGCTTTCTGTAGTTTTTTTATTCTTTCCTCGTTGGCCTTTAGGCTGATCCCTGATGGCTGGATGATTTCTCCCAGGTTCTTAAAATGTGGTACTTGTACGATTTTCCCATTATTATTATTTCTATTTTTCTCAGACCTTAGGTCTGGTTAAAAATGGAAAGTGACGCGGACCTTCATCAAGCGTGACTTTCTTTTAACTGTACGGTATATGTTACATTGTATTTAGGAACTTTCGGGTTATTGAACACGTATCAATAATTACGGATTTCTGTAGTTGTACATATACGTTCGGATGTAGCTGTATTGCGTTGATTTACTGGTTGATATTGTGTGGTATGACTCCTGTAGTTGATAGTATAATCGGTATAATGTCAACTTTATCCTGATGCCACATGTCCTTGACTTCCTCAGCCAGTTGGATGTATTTTTCAATTTTTTCTCCTGTTTTCTTCAGTATATTTGTTTTATTGGGTATGGATATTTCGATTAGTGGTGTTAATTTCTTCTTTTTATTGGTGAGTATGATGTCAGGTTTGTTATGTGGTGTTGTTTTATCTGTTATAATGGTTCTGTTCCAGTATAATATGTATTCATCATTCTCTAGTACATTTTGTGGTGCATACTTGTATGTGGAAACGTGTTGTTTTATTAGTTTATGTTTTATGGCAAGTTGTTGATGTATTGTTTTTGCTACATTGTCATGTCTTCTGGGGTATTCTGTATCTGCTAGTATTGTACATCCACTTGTGATGTGATGTTCTGTTTCTATTTGTTGTTTGCAAAGTCTGCATTTATCTGTTATGGTATTGGGATCTTTAATAATATGCTTGCTGTAATATCTGGTGTTTATTGTTTGATCCTGTAATGCAATCATGAATCCTTCCGTCTCACTGTATATATTGCCTTTTCTTAGCCATGTGTTGGATGTGTCTTGATCGATGTGTGGCTGTGTTAGATGATACGGGTGCTTGCCATGTTGTGTTTTCTTTTTCCAATTTACTTTCTTCGTATCTATTGATGTTATGTGATCTAAAGGGTTGTAGAAGAGGTTATGAAATTGCAGTGGTGTAGCCGATGTATTTATATGAGTGATTGCTTTGTGTACTTTGCTAGTTTCTGCTCGTTCTAGAAAGAATTTTCTTAAATTGTCTACCTGTCCATAATGTAGGTTTTTTATGTCGATGAATCCCCTTCCCCCTTCCTTTCTGCTTAATGTGAATCTTTCTGTTGCTGAATGTATGTGATGTATTCTATATTTGTGGCATTGTGAACGTGTAAGTGTATTGAGTGCTTCTAGGTCTGTGTTACTCCATTTCACTACTCCAAATTAGGAGGTCAATATTGGTATAGCATAAGCCTTTATAGCTTTTGTCTTGTTTCTTGCTGTCAATTCTGTTTTCAGTATTTTTGTTAGTCTTTGTCTATATTTTTCTTTTAGTTCTTCTTTAATATTGGTATTATCTATTCCTATTTATTGTCTGTATCCTAGATATTTATAGGCATCTGTTTTTTCCATCGCTTCTATGGAGTCACTGTGGTTATTCAATATGTAATCTTCTTGTTTAGTGTGTTTTCCCTTGACCACGCTATTTTTCTTACATTTGTCTGTTCCAAAAGCCATATTTATATCATTGCTGAATACTTCTGTTATCTTTAGTAATTGGTTGAGTTGTTGATTGGTTGCTGCCAGTAGTTTTAGATCATCCATGTATAGCAAATGTGTGATTTTGTGTAGGTATGTTACAGTAATATTATATCCATAATTTGTATTATTTAGCATGTTGGATAGTGGGTTCAGAGCAAGACAGAACCAGAAAGGACTTAATGAGTCTCCTTGGTATATTCCACGCTTAATCTGTATTATTATTATTATTATTATTATTATTATTATTATACGCTGAAGCGCCAAACAAACTGGTGCAGGCATGCGTATTCAAATACAGAGATACGTAAACAGGCAGAATACTGCGCTGCGGTCGACACACCTATATAAGACAACAAGTGTCTGGCGCAGTTGTCAGATCGGTTACTGCTGCTGCAGTGGCAGGTTATGAAGATTTAAGCGATTTTGAACGTGGTGCTGTAGTCGGCGCATCAGCGATTGGGCACACCATCTCCGCGGTAGCGACCAAGTGGGGATTTTCCCGTATGACCATTTCACGAGTGCACCGTGAATATCAGGAATCCGGTAAAACATCAAATCTTCGACATCGCTGCGGCCGCAAAAAGATCCTGCAAGAAAGGGACCAACGACGACTGAAGAGAATCGTTCAACGGGACAGAAGTGCAACCCTTCCGCAAATTGCTGCCGACTACAATGCTGGGTCATCAACAAGGGTCAGCGTAGGAACCATTCAACGAAACATCATCAGTATGGGCTTTCGGAGGCGAAGGGCCACTCGTGTACCCTTGATGACTGCACGACACGAAGCTTTACATCGGTCCTGGGCCCGTCAACACCGACATTGGACTGTTGATGACTGGCAACGTGTTCCCTGGTCAGACGTATGTCGTTTCAAATTTTATCGAGCAGACGGACGTATACGGGTATGCAGAAAACATGAATCCATGGATCTTGCATGTCAGCAGGGGACTGTTCAAGCTGGTGGAGGATCTATAATGATGTGGGGCGTGTGCAGTTGGAGTGATGTGGGACCCCTGATATGTCTAGATACGACTCTGAGAGGAGACACCTAGTAAGCATCCTGTCTGTTCACCTGCATCCATTCATGTCCATTGTGCATTCCGACGGACTTGGACAATTCCAGCAAGACAATGCGGCACCTCAAACGTCCAGAATTGCTACAGAGTTGCTCCAGGAACACTCATCAGAATTTAAAAACTTCCGTTGGCCACCAGACTCCCCAGACATGAATATTATCGAGCATATCTGGGATGCCTTGCAACGTACTGTTCAGAAGAGAACTGCAACCCCTCGTACTCCTACAGATATATGGAAAGCCCTGCAGGATTCATAGTATCAGTTCCCTCCGCACTACCTCAGACATTAGTCGAGTTCGAGTCCTTGGCGCGTCGTGTTGCTGCTCTTCTGTGTGCTCGCACAGGCCCCAGACGATATTAGGCAGGTGTACCAGTTTCTTTAGGTCTTCAGCGTAAGAGTAACAATAATTTCGTGTGACTCACCCGCCTTGTGCTAGTCCCAATTAGACGCCACATCGCCGACCTCCTTGTCACAAAACTACCGCTTGTTATTCAACCAGGGAAAGGAGGCCTACAGGTCAACGTGAAATCCGAACCACGTGTCATTTCAGGCAACTTCTCACTTCACTGAGATGTGAAGGGTAGGTTAAAACACAGACTGAAAAATCTAAGACCCGCCGGGAATTCGATTCCGCTATCTCTTGGTTTCCAGTCAAGCACTTTTCCGCTTTTTTCTCCCCTTCTTCTTCTTTACGAGGTGCATTCAAGTTCTAAGGCCTCCGATTTTTTTTTTTTTCTCCAGACTGGAAAGAGATAGAAACATGCGCATTGTTTTAAAATGAGGCCGCGTTCATTGTCAATACGTCCCAGAGATGGCAGCACCATACGGCAGATGGAATTTTACCGCCAGCGGCGAGAATTAGAACTGTTTTAAATACTTAAAATGGCGACGTTATCCTTACTTGAACAGCGTGCAATCATTCGTTTTCTGAATTTGCGTGGTGTGAAACCAATTGAAATTCATCGACAGTTGAAGGAGACATGTGGTGATGGAGTTATGGATGTGTCGAAAGTGCGTTCGTGGGTGCGACAGTTTAATGAAGGCAGAACATCATGTGACAACAAACCGAAACAACCTCGGGCTTGCACAAGCCAGTCAGACGACATGATCGAGAAAGTGGAGAGAATTGTTTTGGGGGATCGCCGAATGACTGTCGAACAGATCACCTCCAGAGTTGGCATTTCTGTGGGTTCTGTGCACACAATCCTGCATGACGACCTGTAAATCCGAAAAGTGTCATCCAGGTGGGTGCCACGAATCCTGACGGACGACCACACGGCTGCCCGTGTGGCATGTTGCCAAGCAATGTTGACGCGCAACAACAGCATGAATGGGACTTTCTTTTCGTCGGTTGTGACAATGGATGAGACGTGGATGCCATTTTTCAATCCAGAAACAAAGCGCCAGTCAGCTCAATGGAAGCACACAGATTCACCGCCACCAAAAAAATTTCGGGTAACCGCCAGTGCTGAAAAAATGATGGTGTCCATGTTCTGGGACAGCGAGGGCGTAATCCTTACCCATTGCGTTACAAAGGGCACTACGGTAACAGGTGCATCCTACGAAAATGTTTTGAAGAACAAATTCCTTCCTGCACTGCAACAAAAACGTCCGGGAAGGGCTGCGCGTGTGCTGTTTCACCAAGACAAGGCACCTGCACATCGAGCTAACGTTACGCAACAGTTTCTTCGTGATAACAACTTTGAAGTGATTCCTCATGCTCCCTACTCACCTGACCTGGCTCCTAGTGACTTTTAGCTTTTTCCAACAATGAAAGACACTCTCTGTGGCCGCACATTCACCAGCCATGCTGCTATTGCCTCAGCGATTTTCCAGTGGTCAAAACGGACTCCTAAAGAAGCCTTCGCCGCTGCCATGGAATCATGGCGTCAGCGTTGGGAAAAATTTTTACGTTTGCAGGGCGATTACGTCAAGAAGTAACGCCAGTCTCATCTATTTCGGATGAGTAGTTAATTAGATAAAAAATCGGAGGCCTTGGAACTTAAATGCACCTCGTATGTAGGAGGGGGCGGGGCAAACCCGGATATCTGCCCCGGGCGGCAACTTCAGGGGGGCGCCAAATTCAAACTCTTCAAGAAAAAAAACCTTGTTTCGTAAAGCGTCTTGCACCCAGCGCACGTTGGTCTGTCGCTTGTTCATTTGATTCTGAACCGCAGCCCTACTGGTTGAACTTCTTTGAACACATTCTAAGTTGTTTCTGAACAAATCCAACGTTGATTTTTGAATGTGTGCATAGTGTAAGTGATGGCTCTGCCGTCGCATCTACAAATTCAAAACTTTCCCGCAGACAAAAGGGGATGGGACTATACGAACTGATCCGAATAAATCCGAACGGTTGAACGACAATTGCTGTTTGTTTATGTGGTTGACTGGGTGCGCGAACGATAAGCGTTGTTATTATTATTAGCGAAATCCATAAATCGAGATCACCAAATGACTCTAAGCACTATGGGACTTAACATCTGAGGTCATCAGTCCTCTAGACTTAGAACTACTTAAACCTAAGGACATCACGCACATCCATGCCCGAGGCAGGATTCGAACCTGCGACCATAGCAGCAGCGCGGTTCCGCCAGATTACCAGAATGGAAGTTCACGACTAACAGGAACAGAAGGTAAGAAGGATTACATGTTATCCTCCCGGTGTATCCAAGAAAATGAAATTTTGAAAGAAAGTTTTTGCCAGATCGCTACACTGCTAATGGCCAGTTGTACAGTCCTCAGTTAGCAGCCGCGTAAGTCCTGTTCTCGACATAGCGCGGGAAACGCGTTGTACGAACACGTAATGACGTCTAACCGGAGAATAAACGCGTGATTACTAAACTCGTGATTCCGACAGCGTTAGTGAAGTTAACCCAAGAACAAGTTTTGACAATGGCAGGAATAATTACGGAATTAGTGGTGACAAGATTGTTAGAGCGAGGAAGGAGAAGAAATGGATATATCACACAAATTATATGGAAGAATATGACGATTCCAAATTTATGTAAAAATTTCGTACTACCACTACTTTTCGATCTCATTTTTGAGAAACTGGAGCATATGAATGAAATGTGAAACTATTTCCTAACATAAAACTTTTTGCTCGGTGTAGGCCTAATAGGCATTTGATATTGGTACTCCTATCGTGTCATTTAGGTAAAACAGGTAGATAAAAATGACCATTTGCGCCAAAACAGTCTCGCTTATTTCGTTTGTGTTACAATTCCTCTAATACTACAGCCTATTTCGTTTTATCTAGCAGACAGTGACAGTATAGACGTAATCCAATGGAGGAACCACATCCATGTAGCAAAACGTTTGGCGAACTTTGATGAGGTAATCATGGGCGATGGGAAGGGGGGGGGTGGCTATGGGGGCTATAGACCGCCACCCCTTCCAATGGAGTATCATATTACACAGGATAATATGACTTCAGAAATCAGCGAATATATTACATCAACAGATTCAATCATTTTTTAATAATTATTTAGCAATATAGGTTGCAATGTATTTCAAACACATTTTAACAAAAGAATAAGAGCGACAAATAGCTTACTATCTAAACCAATAAATATCATTTAAGTTAAAATGGGCGTCTTATTATTTATTAACAGACACTGGATGTATATCAGTGTACGAGTACCACGTACCATAATCAAGATTAGATTAGAGTAGATTAGCTTTATGAAGCTAAATAAGCCGAGTATGCCAACCAACAATTAAATTGCTGACCCCAGACAAAAACTTCGAAATCGCCGGATGTCTGGGTCAAATGGCATTATTTTCCCAGACACACATTCTGTAGACACGCAAAAACAGTTACCAAAAACTACTTTAAGCAACACCAAACTTACCAATTTGTCGGTGGGGACCCCAACTCTCATTTTTGTTAAGCGTTATTCCATTCCACCAAACACCCCCCCCCCCCCCCCCCCCGTTGACTGTTAGAACCGCCCCTCCTGGAGGTAATAGGCAGGAGAGGCACCACAGGACATTTCAGTTTCCACTGTCCTGAACAAAGGTTTGATGGCTTCCATTACTAAATATGCGCGTTTGAATTCCACAGAGCGAAATACAGCGACGTGCCATAGAAGAATGCCGTGTAAAGCGCTGTGGCACTGTACTTCCAACTCACGTAAGACCAAATAACATGTCTTATATTAGATGTGCGCTACCAAATGAATGTGTATTTGAAAAATCGATTTTTTTTTTTTTGCGTCCTATCTCAAACGCCCGGGGGGGGGGGGGGGGGGGGGGGGGGGCGGACCCACTGTCAAGGTTTTGCCCCGGTTCGTTCGAAAATATCGTAGATCCGGGGCTGATGTATATGTATGCTGACATCGAAATAAGTGTCGAAGGAATAGAAAAGCAACTGGAATTACTCAACAGAGGAAAGTCCACTGGACCTGACGGGCTCACCAATTAGATTCTACACAGAGTACGCGAAAGAACTTGCCCCCCTTCTAACAGCCGTGTACCGCCAGTCTCTAGAGGAACGGAAGGTTCCAAATGATTGGAAAAGAGCACAGGTAGTCCCAGTCTCCAAGAAGGGTCGTCGAGCAGATGCGCAAAACTATAGACCTATATCTCTGACGTCGATCTGTTGTAGAATTTAGAACGTGTTTTTTGCTCGCGTATCATGTCGTTTCTGGAAACCCAGAATCTACTCCGTAGGAATCAACATGGATTCCGGAAACAGCGACCGTGTGAGACCCAACTCGCTTTATTTGTTCATGAGACCCAGAAAATATTAGATACATGCTCCCAGGTAGACGCCATTTTCCTCGACTTCCGGAAGGCGTTCGATACAGTTCCGCACTGTCGCCTGATAAACAAAGTAAGAGCCTACGGAATATCAGACCAGTTGTGTGGCTGGATTGAAGAGTTTTTAGCAAACAGAACACAGCACGTTGTTCTCAATGGAGAGACGTCTACAGATGTTGAAGTAACCTCTGGTGTGCCACAGGGGAGTGTTACGGGACCATTGCTTTTCACATTATATCTAGTAGATAGTGTCGGAAGTTCCATGCGGCTTTTCGCGGATGATGCTGTAGTATACAGAGAAGTTGCAGCATTAGAAAATTGCAGCGAAATGCAGGAAGATCTGCAGCGGATAGGCACCTGAAGCAGGGAGTGGCAACAGACCCCTAACATAGACAAATGTAATGTATTGCGAATACATAGAAAGAAGGATCCTTTATTGTATGATTATATGATAGCGGAACAAACACTGGTAGCACTTACTTCTGTAAAATATCTGGGAGTATGCGTGCGGAACGATTTGAAGTGGAATGATCATATAAAATTAATTGTTGGTAAGGCGGGTACCAGGTGGCGATTCATTCGGAGAGTCCTTAGAAAATTTAGTCCATCAACAAAGGAGGTGGCTTACGAAACACTCGTTCGACCTATACTTGAGTATTGCTCATCAGTGTTGGATCCGTACCAGATTGGGTTGACGGAGGAGATAGAGAAGATCCAAAGAAGAGCGGCGCGTTTCGTCACAGGGTTATTTGGTAAGCGTGATAGCGTTACGGAGATGTTTAGCAAACTCAAGTGGCAGACTCTGCAAGAGAGGCGCTCTGCATCGCGGTGTAGCTTGCTGTCCAGGTTTCGAGAGGGTGCGTTTCTGGATGAGGTATCGAATATATTGCTTCCCCCTACTTATACCTCCCGAGGAGATCACGAACGTAAAATTAGAGAAATTCGAGCGCGCACGGAGACTTTCCGGCAGTCGTTCTTCCCGCGAACCATACGCGAGTGGAACAGAAAAGGGAGGTGATAACAGCGGCACGTAAAGTGCTCTCCGCCACACACCGCTGGGTGGCTTGTGGAGTATAAATGTAGATGTAGATGTAGATATTAATGGATGCACTGCGTGCATTTCGTCAGCGACATCCGTACCTCCCGGCAGATCTGTGATGTGCTTCCGTCTCACACCGCTGGGGGCAGCACTGTGACGTGCCTGCGCAGTACAGGCAAGCAGCAGATTGCTGCCGGAGTAGGACGCGGAAAGAAGTGTGCGGCAGCGGAAACCTCAGACGGGCGCCGACTGCCGACGCCAATGGGTGACAATTGGCCGACCAGCTGCTGCTACATCTGGAACTGATTCGCGGACGGCTGCGAGGTACGTTCGTAAGCGTGCGAACCCACTCCTTCTCGCTATCGCAGTTCCTTCTCACAGCAGATAGGTTCACGCGTTATTATTTCATCCGTCCCGGATAACGATTGTCGTAACTCCAACAGCTTCGTTGTTGCAAGGTGTAGCGTCCCGCGAAAAAAAGAACGAATGTGCAATAATACTAGCGAACCTGGTGAACAACTGCAAAATAATGTATGGGAATTGTATATACGTCCTAATGTACTTCTACCCCCTCCTCCCCCCACCCTTCTCTCTCTCTCTCTCTCTCTCTCTCTCTCTCTCTCTCTCTCTCTCTCTCCCTCCCTTCCTCCTCCTCCTCCTCCTCCTCCTTTCTCAGACCTTGACCCTTATTTATTATTACTACAAATTGAGATTGTGTAGAAGTATTCTTCTCGTAAGTCAGTAAGCAATAAAAACAACTCTCCTGTTTTCTGTGAAAACCAGCTGCGGAGGAGAAACAAACAGCAGGTTGTTCTATATAAAACTTTTGTTTAAAAATATATATAACGAGAAAGAATGTGTATGGTAGAAACAATTTGTCTCATGGTTCAAATGCCCTGGTACCGTAAGTTAGCCCTTAACTCACGAAGTGTGGTCTCTCAGACCGCGCGACAATTTTCGAACTCGCTCTCCAAGGCCAGTTGTGGTGCAATGCTTCTATACTCCTACCCTCCTTAAATTGCCAAATCTACGATTTTCTTTTGTTGTTGGCTGTGTTATCGCCTTCTGTGTTGATTGTTGGCGCGTGCTATTGATATGTGTTGGAGTCTCTTAGGCCGCGCCTCGTGAACTACGTAAGGTGTGTTGCACGAATTTGTCATTTTTAACTTTCCCGAGTTTGATGAAGTTGTTAGTCGGTCTATGGAGGAAGGTCTCTGTGATGCAGATCAAGAAATAAACGAAAAAAACGACGATTTACATTTGCCAGTGATCACAGTTCTGCTATCAAACGGGAGTGTCATTCTGAGGAAGAACTTCAGGAAAATTGCGGTGGGAATCTGACTGTTTCTTCTATGAAATACTTAGAATTGTCTGTTAAAATCGAATGTGTTCGGAGTGGTGATAAAAATGGAGTTCTCAGCAATGAATGTCAATTTGACAGACTTTCTTTTTGTACCTATCGGGTGGAATTGTATGCGCAAATTTAGACCCTGGAATTTAGTTTTGTTTGGAAATTTATTTGCCACAGACATTGTATAATTTATCAGAATGTAAAATTCAGTTCTCTAACAGTCTATTTATGTGTACTATTTAAAAGAACCACACAGAATTATGTGTTTTCGTGTGTTAAATAGTAAAATGCTGCATGCTTTCTTTAGAGCAATAAATTAAACTAGGAGCAATTAAACAACACTTAAGTAATTGTAAAAATAAATGTTACATAGCATAAAGTAAACATTTCAAATGATTTTTGCCTTAAATCTCGGTTTAAACATAAGGGTGCCAGAGACCCCACCTCGTGGTGTACGTTACAGAAAAATCACCTCGCGAGTTAATGGGTAGATCTTTATTAAAACAATCATTAGTTCTCCATTCAGGTCGCCTCGGTCGCAGTGGTGAAAGGCAAACATCAGGCAAGACGCGTTTCCATCATCAGGTATCCAGGAGCGATTACTGCACGTAGACTAGTCTGTGAAAATTTCACTTCAAACGCCATATCTACGTGCAGTTATCGCTCCTGGATATCTGATGAATAAATTCCGAGACGTGTCATATGACCAATAAAGTCATTTCTTGCATGATATTTGACTTTTACCATTGCGACCCACACAGCCTGAATGCAGTGATGGTTTTAACTTCAAGTCTGGCGCCGTATAACAAATGATAAAATAAATATTTTTCCGTGTGATATAACTAAAAATTAACAACTTTTCGGAATTTTTCCTTTATTTGTTCTGCGAAACACTGTTTCTTGCCAAATTTCATGATTCAAGGTCAATGGGCCGTTCCCCACGGGTTTCGCTGAGTCTGAGAGTATCAAAATATTTGACATAAATGGCCATACCTTTTGAATGCAGTGGCTTAGATGCTAACGTTTGCCGGCCGGAGTGGCCGAGCGGTTCTAGGCGCTACAGTCTGGAACCGCGCTACCGCTACGGTCGCAGGTTCGAATCCTGCCTCGGGCATGGATGTGTGTGACGTCCTTAGGTTAGTTAGGTTTAAGTAGTTCTAAGTTCTAGGTGACTGATGACCTCAGAAGTTAAGTCCCATAGTGCTCAGAGCCATTTGAACCATTTTGCTAACGTTTATTATACCGCCAAAGGACCGTCGACTTGAGTATGTGACATAATTTAAATTCGATACGCCTGCCAGTTTCCGAGAAAAACGAGAACAGACGAACGGACAAACAGTCAGTCATTTTGGTAAAGTAGAAATAAATTTTTTGAGTATTATATAATTACAAATATACAAGTTTTTCGATTCTTTTCTACGGTTTTACTGTGTAACCTTGTTATTTGTCATATTTCATGATTCTAGGCCAACGCGAAATACTCTACAGGTTTTGATGAGTGAGTTTGCGAGAATCAAAACATCTGAAGTAAATAGCCGTATCTTTTGATTGCACTGACTTGGAAGGTTCACTTTTTTAGGTCGTCAAGGGATCGTACACTTCAATATGTAATATAAATTTCAACTTGATACCTCTGTCCATTCCTGGAGAAAGGGGTGTTATCAGTCGGACGAACACACAGTCAGATAAGACATAACTAAAAAAAAATTTTCGTGTGCGATATAATTACAAATTTACAGTTTTCACATTTTTTTCCCTTGGTTGTGCTGCGAAACCTTTTTTGCCAATTTACATGATTCTAGGCCAACGGCAAGTACCGTATGGGTTTTGATGAGTGAATTTCCTGGTATTAAAAAACGTGACACAAATGGCCGTGTCTTTCGATTATGTTGACTTAGGATATTCAGTGTTGTACACCACCAAGGAACCATAGACCTCAATACGTGACATAATTTTCTACTTGATACGTCTACTCCTTATATAAAGGGCTTTTTTTAACACTCGAACGGGCAGACAGTTGCAGAACAAAGTGATCCTATGTATGGTAACTATGTTAAACAAAGACATATCTTTTTATAATAGTACAGAGATAAGAGTACTAATGATATTTTAATAAATATTGGATAATATCAACGGCAATAAAATTTGTATCTAACTGTGAATTCGCAGGATCTTTGACTGGCAACAATCCAGCTATTCTGTGAGGACGAAAACAGGCGTATTCTGATTACTTACTCTCTCGCAGTTGCTTTAGATCATGTCTATGCGGGACATCACTTCGAGTAATTTTTTTTTTCTTTTTCCCATCTCTAAGGGAGATGGTGGACAGCAGAAGAGCATAGCCATTTTCCGCCAGTACGTAGTTGCAACTTGTTCTGTTGTGGCACGATTTATTTAGAATAATTCTGGTGCTTACTTAATTTTGACAAGTTTTGTTTCAGATGACTGGAAGGATGGAAGGAAAATGTTATTTATGTCTTCTGTATTCTGAATCTTGGCGTTCGCTTTACAACAGGGAGAAACCTCCCTGTCGAAAAACTTCAGCTGGGATTAGTTGCCAAATGTTCTGGCTTATCCTTCTTCTTGTTGTCGTTTTGATTTTAAAAATTTGTCACTGTGATCTTGGAAATCTAGTCTAGGTAGAAAATTTTTGTCTTATTCTGCAGATATTGTCAGAAGTACTATTGCTTAAATAGTTGTTTCGCTATATCATGCTGCTAAATCATCCCAAGTCCTTCTGAGCGGCTTTGGTCTGTGAACGATCTCTTTGACTTCTTCGTTATCTAGCGGACTTCGGTGAAGTGTCTACTACCTGCGTCTGGGGACATCAGCAGTGTGTACTGTGTGTAGCAATGGGGAGATGACATGTTGTTGTTGTTGTTGTTGTAGTCTTCAATCCTGAGACTGGTTTGATGCAGCTCTCCATGCTACTCTATCCTGTGCAAGCTGCTTCATATCCCAGTACTTACTGCAACCTACATCCTTCTGAATCTGCTTAATGTACTAATCTCTTGGTCTCGCTATACGATTTTTACCCTCCACGCTGCCCTCCAATGCTAAATTTGTGATCCCTTGATGCCTCAGAACATGCCCTACCAACCGGTCCCTTCTTCTAGTCAAGTTGTGCCACAAACTCCTCTTCTCCCCAATTCTATTCAATACGTCCTCATTAGTGATCTACCCATCTAATCTTCAGCATTCTTCTGTAGCACCATATTTCGAAAGCTTCTATTCTCTTCTAGTCCAAACTATTTATCGTCCATGTTTCATTCCATACATGGCTACACTCCATACAAATACTTTCAGAAACGACTTCCTGACACTTAAATCTATACTCGATGTTTGCAAATTTCTCTTCTTCAGAAACGCTTTCCTTGCCATTGCCAGTCTACATTTTATATCCTCTCTATTTCGACCATCATCAGTTATTTTGCTCCCCAAATAGCAAAACTCCTTTACTACTTTAAGTGTCTCATTTCCTAATCTAATTTCCTCAGCATCACCCGACTTAATTCGACTACATTCCATGATCCTCGTTTTGCTTTTGTTGATGTTCATCTTATACCCTCCTTTCAAGACACTGTCCATTCCGTTCAACTGCTCTTCCCAAGTCCTTTGCTGTATATTATCTATTAAACCGGGGACCTAGAAGCGACGGAGAGGCTTCGTCCCGCCGTAGCCCTCAGTGGTTCACAACCCCACAACAGGCCACATCAGTCCACCCACCCCACCACCGCCCCACACTGAAGCCTGAAGCGAGGGTTATTGTGTGGTTCTCCCCCCCCCCCTCTCCCCTAAGGAATGTCTCATACCAGAGACGAGTGTAACCCCAAATGTTTGCATGGTAGAGTAATTATGGTGTATGCGTACGTGGAGAAAGCGTTTGTGCAGCAATCGCCGACATAGTGTAACTGAGGCGGAATAAGGGGAACCAGCCCGCATTCGCCGAGGTAGATGGAAAACCGCCTTAAACCATCCACAGGCTGGCCGGCACACCAGAACTCGACACTAATCCGACAGGCGGATTCGTGCAGGGGACCGGCACGCCTTCCTGCTCGGGAAGCAGCGCGTTAGACCGCGCGGCTAGCTGAGCGAGCCTCCAACTCTTACTTGTACTTTTCTGCTGCCAGTTAAATTTTGTGGTGGTAAGTTCCTATGGGAGCAAACTGTTGAGGTCATCGGTCCCTAGACTTACACACTACTTATTCTAACTTAAACTAAGTTGCACTAAGGACAACAAACAAACACACACACACACACACACACACACACACACACACACACACACACCGATGCCCGAGGGTGACTCGAACCTCCGCGCTGAAGAGGGGGGGAGGGCGGGGAGCGCCGCCGCGCGAACCGTGACAAGACGCCCAAGACCGCGCAGCTATCCCGCACAGTTGTTGCCAATGAGATTAGCTATTAACCGTACTGTTTCAGGTGGGAAGTTGTACTTGAACATTTTGTAAAGAAGTGTCTTGTGCCATACCTTGACAATGGCGCATTCTGTATCCAAAAAGAGAACAATAATCGCATCTGCTTTCCTAGTAAGCCTTAGTAGTGGGTCAGTGGTACTATGATAACCTTTAAAACCAGCTTCCTCGTGTGGTGTAATGTTGTCTTCCGCAAACTGCTGTAATTGGTTGAGTATTGCTTCGAAGGTTTTGCCAATTATTGGGAGTAAAATTATGGGCCTATACGAATCAGGGTTGGTTTTTGATTTTCCAAGTTTAGGAATCATACTAATACTTACATGTTTCCGTCGCAATAGGATAGTTTTTTGAATTAAGGCCGCATTAAATAGAGGTTTTAGTGTATGAGCAAGTCCTTGTGGTAGAAGTAGTTTTAGGTGAAATCGTTCAGTGCTATTATTTCCAAGAGCTGTGTTTTTGATGCTTAGTATAGCACAAGCTATCTCATCTTCGGTAAGTTCCTTTAGTAGCGAATGATCGACCGGTGCAGTAATCTTTTGTAGACGTAGAGGAAGTTCCGAAGTAATCATTTCCTCGTGGCTATCGTCAAATTGGAGGTCCTGTGATAGATTGAGGATTTTTTCGAATAAATTACGAAATGTGTAGGTCTCTAGAAGAGCGGAGCGTTCCAAAGGATTGGAAAAGGGTACAAGTCATCCCCGTTTTCAAGAAGGGACGTCGAACAGATGTGCAGAACTATAGACCTATATCACTAACGTCGATCAGTAGTAGAATTCTGGAACACGTATTATGTTCGAGTATAATAACTTTTCTGGAGACTAGAAACCTACTCTGTAGGAATCAGCACGGGTTTCGAAAAAGACGGACGTGTGAAACCCAGCTCGCGCTATTCGTCCACGAGACTCATAGGGCCATAGACACGGGTTCACAGGTAGATGCCATGTTTCTTGACTTCCGCAAGGCGTTCGATATAGTTCCCCACAGTCGTTTAATGAACAAAGTAAGAGCATGTGGACTATCAGACTAATTGTGGGATTGGATTGAAGTGTTCCTAGATAACAGGACGCAGCATGTCATTCTCAATGGAGAGAAGTCTTCCGTAGCAAGAGTGATTTCAAGTGTGCCGCAGGGGAGTCTCGTAGGACCGTTGCTATTCACAATATACACAAATGACCTTGTGGATGACATCGGAAGTTCATTGAGGCTTTTTGCGGATGATGCTGTGGTATATCGAGAGGTTGTAACAATGGAAACTTGTACTGAAATGCAGGAGGATCTGCAACGAATTGACGCATGGTGCAGGGAATGGCAATTGAATCTTAATGTAGACAAGTGTAATGTGCTGCGAATACATAGAAAGATAGATCCCTTATCATTTAGCTACAAAATAGCAGGTCAGCAACTGGAAGCAGTTAATTCCATTAATTATCTGGGAGTACGCATTAGGAGTGATTTAAAATGGAATGATCATATAATGTTGATCGTCGGTAAAGCAGATGCCAGACAGATTCATTGGGAGAATCCTAAGGAAATGCAATCCGAAAACAAAGAAAGTAGGTTACAGTACGCTTGTTCACCCACTGCTTGAATACTGCTCAGCAGTGTGGGATCCGTACCAGATAGGGCTGATAGAAGATATAGAGAAGATCCAACGGAGAGCAGCGCGCTTCGTTACAGGATCATTTAGTAATTGCGAAAGCGTTACGGAGATGATAGATAAACTGCAGTGGAAGTCTCTGTAGGAGAGACGCTCAGTAGCTCGCTACGGGCTTTTGTTAAAGTTTCGAGTACATACCTTCACCGAAGAGTCAAGCAGTATATTGCTCCCTCCTACGTATATCTCGCGAAGAGACCATGAGGATAAAATCAGAGAGATTAGAGCCCACACAGAGGCATACCGACAATCCTTCTTTCCACGAACAATACGAGACTGGAATAGAAGGGAGAACCGATAGAGGTACTCAAGGTACCCTCCGCCACACACCGTCAGGTGGCTTGCGGAATATGGATTTAGATGTAGATGTAGATGTTTCTGCCTTCTCATTTTCGTCTGCCGTGATCTGTAGAGT
Organism: Schistocerca cancellata; assembly: GCF_023864275.1. Taxonomy (NCBI): domain Eukaryota; kingdom Metazoa; phylum Arthropoda; class Insecta; order Orthoptera; family Acrididae; genus Schistocerca; species Schistocerca cancellata. The sequence goes on from NC_064635.1 coordinate 130,536,682, forward strand.
AGGTTCTTCAATGAATGTCTGGCCACCGATTCCCTTGAAAATTTTTCAGAATAGTGTCGGGTTGCATGGGTCAAACCCTGTGACTCAAGTTCCTCTGTTTGCTCTCCATTGGCGAATTTCAGATCTAACTTGGTTATTGAGAGGGTTCCATTCCGTTTAAGCCCGCTCCTTAGGTTGTTTATTGATTTGTCCGTATTATTTTACTTGTTTCTTTGATTAAGTTTAGGATGTGTTTAGGAAGTGGTTTTCTTAGAAACACCGTCAACGATGGTAGATTGTAGTGCTTGAACAAGTAGCTAGTTACAGTTGTCATGGTCCCCTACAGTAGCTGTTGCGTTGAGCTTTTTGTTTAAGAACTCTGTTCTGGAGTTTTGAACATTCAGGTTTTTAGAGTCAATGGAAGTTTTCTTTTCGTTATCATCGTTTTTGACGAGGGGGGCAACCGTTGTTCTTGCTCGTTTGATGACAGGCTCTTGATCGCTGGAAATACTGTCACCTACTTCCACCTCGCAGCAGAGACTAGCCGTTCGCGGAGTGCGACGGTGACCATGGACGGATTTGCCAGTGTGGTTGAAGACAATAAGTAGATTGTTTTCCAGGTGGACCGAGTTATCATTAACATCTACATCTACATTTATACTCCGCAAGCCACCCAACGGTGTGTGGCGGAGGGCACTTTACGTGCCACTGTCATTACCTCCATTTCCTGTTCCAGTCGCGTATGGTTCGCGGGAAGAACGACTGCCGGAAAGCCTCCGTGCGCGCTCGAATCTCTCTAATTATACACTCGTGATCTCCTCGGGAGGTATAAGTAGCGGGAAGCAATATATTCGATACATCATCCAGAAACGCACCCTCTCGAAACCTGGACAGCAAGCTACACCGCGATGCAGAGCGCCTTTCTTGCAGAGTCTGCCACTTAAGTTTGTTAAACATCTCCGTAACGCTATCACGGTTACCAAATAACCCTGTGACGAAACGCGCCGCTCTTCTTTGGATCTTCTCTATCTCCTCCGTCAACCCAATCTGGTACGGATCCCACACTGATGAGCAATACTCAAGTATAGGTCGAACGAGTGTTTTGTAAGCCACCTCCTTTGTTGATGGACTAAATTTTCTAAGGACTCTCCCAATGAATCTCAACCTGGTACCCGCCTTACCAACAATTAATTTTATATGATCATTCCACTTCAAATCGTTCCGCACGCACACTCCCAGATAGTTTACAGACGTAACTGCTACCAGTGTTTGTTCCGCTATCATATAATCATACAATAAAGGATCCTTCTTTCTATGTATTCGCAATACATTACATCTGTCTATGTTAAGGGTCAGTTGCCACTCCCTACACCAAGTGCCTATCCGCTGCAGATCTTCCTGCATTTCGCTGCAATTTTCTAATGCTGCAACTTCTCTGTATACTACAGCATCATCCGCGAAAAGCCGCATGGAACTTCCGACACTATCTACTAGGTCATTTATATACATCGTGAAAAGCAATGGTCCCATAACACTCCCCTGTGGCACGCCAGACGTTACCTTAACGTCTGTAGACGTCTCTCCATTGAGAACAACATGCTGTGTTCTGTTTTCTAAAAACTCTTCAATCCAGCCACACAGCTGGTCTGATATTCCGTAGGCTCTTACTTTGTTTATCAGGCGACAGTGCGGAACTGTATCGAACGCCTTTTATCGCCAAAACCAGTGGATCTGGTGTTTGGGTTTCCTGTAGTGATAGCTGAACCAAGTGAGAAAATGTAAATACTCAGCGGAAAGTACATATACAGGGTGAGTCACCTAACGTTACCGCTGGCTATATTTCGTAAACCACATCAAATACTGACGAATCGATTCCACAGACCGAACGTGAGGAGAGGGGCTAGTGTAATTGGTTAATACAAACCATAAAAAAATGCACGGAAGTATGTTTTTTAACACAAACCTACGTTTTTTTTTAAATGGAACCACGTTAGTTTTGCTAGCACATCTGAACATATAAACAAATACGTAATCAGTGCCGTTTGTTTCATTGTAAAATGTTAATTACATCCGGAGATATTGTAACCTAAAGTTGACGCTTGAGTACCACTCCTCCGCTGTTCGATCGTATGTATCGGAGAGCACCTAATTACGCAGGGATCCAAAGGGAACGGTGATGGACCTTAGGTACAGAAGAGACTGGAACAGCACATTACGTCCACATGCTAGCACCTTTTTATTGGTCTTTTTCACTGACGCACATGTAAATTACCATGATGTGGAGGACGCATAAATTGGCCAGCCCGTTCTCCTGATCTTACACCTCTGGACTTCTTTCTGTGGGGTACGTTAAAGGAGAATGTGTACCGTGATGTGCCTACAACCCCAGAGGATATGAAGCAACGTATTGTGGCAGCCTGCGGCGACATTACACCAGATGTACTGCGGTGTGTACGACATTCATTACGCCAGAGATTGCAATTGTGTGCAGCAAATGATGGCCACCACATTGAACATCTATTGGCCTGACATGTCGGGACACACTCTATTTCTCTCCGTAATTGAAAAAGGAAACCACGTGTGTACCTGTACCTCACCCCTCATGGTAATGTACATGTGCGTCAGTGAGAAAGACCAATAAAAAGGTGCTAGCATGTGGACGTAATGTGCTGTTCCAGTCTCTTCTGTACCTAAGGTCCATCACCGTTCCCTTTGGATCCCTACGTAATTCGGTGCTCTCCGATACACACGATCGAACAGCGGAGGAGTGGTACTCAAGCGTCAACTTTAGGTTACAATATCTCCGGATGTAATTAACATTTTACAATGCAACAAACGGCACTGATTACCTATTTGTTTATATGTTCAGATGGGCTAACAAAACTAATGTGGTTCCATTTAAAAAAACGTAGGTTTGTGTTAAAAAACATATTTCCGTTCATTTTTTTATGGTTTGTATTAACCAATTATAGTAGCCCCTCTCCTCACGTTCGGTCTGTGGAATCGATTCCTCAGTATTTGATGTGGTTTACGAAATATATACAGCGGTAATATTAGGTGACTCACCCTGTATATCTGTGAAGAAGATAGGTTACTTGTATTTGCCTATGATTTTTAGGACAATAGCTTGATGGATGCTCAGGTTTCCTGGAAGATCAAGTAGTATAGCAGGCATTTGTTTTGTCGTGTGACTAGGGCCTCCCGTCGGGTAGACCGTTCACCGGGTGCAAGTCTTTCGATTTGACGACACGTCGGCGACTTGCGGGTCGATGGGGATGAAATGATGATGATCAGGACAACACGACACCCGGTCCCTGAGCGGAGAAAATCTCCGAACCAGCGGGGAATCGAACCCGGGCCCTTAGGATTGACATTCTATTGCGCTGACCACTCAGCTACCGGAGGCGGACAACAGTAACGACAATATGATGTTTCGTTCGTAAACTAATTTTTCTATGAGTTCCTTTTTAGCACAGAAACCATCTAAAATTCTCAAAGCATAATAGTTGCAGTGTAGTGTTCGAGTACTGTGTGAATGTAAAAGATCAAGTTTGCTAGGAGGTAATGAGAGGGCTGATGAATCTGACGGCTTGTTGTAGATGTGAATGTTGTTCCAGGCGTGTATTTCTACATTACGAACTTCTACAAACTGTTTTTATCGTCTCCGTTATGAGAGATCTTTGCTCCGGGAGAATGTAGAAGAGTTCAGTGGTGAATGCATGCAGAAAAGTTTCGTTTTGGGAGCATCCCTCCGAGGGACTAGTGGGTTCATCGACACACAAGATTTTTTTATATCTCGTCGGCGGAGATGTGTTGTTTCGGCCTTTTGAGGAATTTGGATCGGTAGCGAGGTGAGTGCCACTGCAATTGCTTCATTTTCGTGTTTACAGTTTGCAGCTGATCAGGTGAGGTTTGCTACGTTTTCCACATTCGGGGACGTCGTAACAGTTTTCGGGAGCGTACTGAAAGCCACTGCGTCTTCTGCATGGTGTAGGTTGTGGGGGTAGGGGTTGGATGGTTCAACTTTATGTAGTACGCAATGCATCCTTAAGTGTTGAGCAAAAAGATTGTCTACTCTTTCCTTGTGATCCGAAATTGCATGCATTTTCTTGGTGGGTCTTTGCGTGACTCGCGAAAAGATGCGCTCTGCCTTTTTAAATTGATACTCCTGCACCGCTAGTTCTTCTTAGATTTCCTTATTCGTGAGGTCATGATCGACAGTGGTGGTGACGACACATAGGAAGGGTCTATGTGATTTTCATTCTGACTGTGGTCTGGTGCACGAACGCAACTATTTGATGATAGTTTCCGCTCTGTAGATGGTGCCACTCGTATTTTTGAGCTGAGTTTCAAAATCGGTTTGGTAGTTGGTGACTTTGGCGTTATTCTTCCTGAAATACATGCAGCCACAGAGTTGGAAGGGTTGAAATGCTTTAGTACCGTCTGAAAAGATTTAGCTGTTTCTTTGGAGTCAAGATTTTGGTTGGATATTGAGACTAAATTTTACGGTATTCCGTGGAATTTCGTCTGGAGTTACGTCTGGAGCGCACTATATGAAAGTCTTCGTCACCATTCTGTGTCAGAAGATTCGGTCTCGTGAGGTATTTCGTTGGGTTGACAATGAGTAGCTTGGAGTGTGTCGGAGTGAGACTGTTGAGTTTCGGTCAGTGATTAAGACTCAGCCGGCGTGATTGTAGTTCTGACAAGTCTGTTAGCTTTCGCTGCGGCTTGAAAATGCATCTTTTTTCGCAGTTTAGGGGATAAATATTTTTAGGTGGCGGTAGGGGCGGAGGGGGGGGGGGACTTCAGGTGAAGCGAAACCTAGGGAATAAAATTTCGCTATCAGGAACATTGGAGAAGTATTTTCCCTGCCGAACCATACTAGTAATTTTAGTTCAAACGCAACCGGAGTGGCCGTGCGGTTCTAGGCGCTACAGTCTGGAACCGAGCGACCGCTACGGTCGCAGGTTCGAATCCTGCCTCGGGCATGGATGTGTGTGATGTCCTTAGGTTAGTTAGGTTTAATTAGTTCTAAGTTGTAGGCGACTGATGACCTCAGAAGTTAAGTCGCATAGTGCTCAGAGCCATTTGAGCCATTTAGTTCAAACAACACGTAATTACACTCCTGGAAATTGAAATAAGAACACCGTGAATTCATTGTCCCAGGAAGGGGAAACTTTATTGACACATTCCTGGGGTCAGATACATCACATGATCACACTGACAGAACCACAGGCACATAGACACAGGCAACAGAGCATGCACAATGTCGGCACTAGTACAGTGTATATCCACCTTTCGCAGCAATGCAGGCTGCTATTCTCCCATGGAGACGATCGTAGAGATGCTGGATGTAGTCCTGTGGAACGGCTTGCCATGCCATTTCCACCTGGCGCCTCAGTTGGACCAGCATTCGTGCTGGACGTGCAGACCGCGTGAGACGACGCTTCATCCAGTCCCAAACATGCTCAATGGGGGACAGATCCGGAGATCTTGCTGGCCAGGGTAGTTGACTTACACCTTCTAGAGCACGTTGGGTGGCACGGGATACATGCGGACGTGCATTGTCCTGTTGGAACAGCAAGTTCCCTTGCCGGTCTAGGAATGGTAGAACGATGGGTTCGATGACGGTTTGGATGTACCGTGCACTATTCAGTGTCCCCTCGACGATCACCAGTGGTGTACGGCCAGTGTAGGAGATCGCTCCCCACACCATGATGCCGGGTGTTGGCCCTGTGTGCCTCGGTCGTATGCAGTCCTGATTGTGGCGCTCACCTGCACGACGCCAAACACGCATACGACCATCATTGGCACCAAGGCAGAAGCGACTCTCATCGCTGAAGACGACACGTCTCCATTCGTCCCTCCATTCACGCCTGTCGCGACACCACTGGAGGCGGGCTGCACGATGTTGGGGCGTGAGCGGAAGACGGCCTAACGGTGTGCGGGACCGTAGCCCAGCTTCATGGAGGCGGTTGCGAATGGTCCTCGCCGATACCCCAGGAGCAACAGTGTCCCTAATTTGCTGGGAAGTGGCGGTGCGGTCCCCTACGGCACTGCGTAGGATCCTACGGTCTTGGCGTGCATCCGTGCGTCGCTGCGGTCCGGTCCCAGGTCGACGGGCACGTGCACCTTCCGCCGACCACTGGCGACAACATCGATGTACTGTGGAGACCTCACGCCCCACGTGTTGAGCAATTCGGCGGTACGTCCACCCGGCCTCCCGCATGCCCACTATACGCCCTCGCTCAAAGTCCGTCAACTGCACATACGGTTCACGTCCACGCTGTCGCGGCATGCTACCAGTGTTAAAGACTGCGATGGAGCTCCGTATGCCACGGCAAACTGGCTGACACTGACGGCGGCGGTGCACAAATGCTGCGCAGCTAGCGCCATTCGACGGCCAACACCGCGGTTCCTGGTGTGTCCGCTGTGCCGTGCGTGTGATCGTTGCTTGTACAGCCCTCTCGCAGTGTCCGGAGCAAGTATGGTGGGTCTGACACACCGGTGTCAATGTGTTCTTTTTTCCATTTCCAGGAGTGTATTTTTCTAGATATTCAGTAGATGTCACCCTTTCTTCACATCAATCAATACTTTTTTCAGTTTTTGGGAGATGCTAGGCCCACCACGATGACACTTCTGTGTCGTCATTATGTCGTAACCGCGCCCAGTTTCGACCGTTTGTGACGTCTAACGACTTTCGTAGTCGTGTAGAGTTCTGAGGAGACACCATATTGAATTTCGTTGCTTCAGTTGAAGCTTGTATTTGAGAAGTTTTATGTTATATGCCCTACGAAAACGCGTTGATACTGATACGATTTGTTACAATTAAATGTAAGATAATGACAGATCGGCGTTTAATATCCTGTAAGAAAAAACCACAGGCACGGATTTTGTTTGTGTGTTCACAGGAGGAGGAGGAGGAGCAGATTAATGTTTTAACGTCCCGTCCACAACGAGGTCATTAGAGACGGAGCACAAGCTCGGATTGGGGAAGGATGGAGAGGGAAAGCGGCCGTGCCTTTTGGAAGGAACCATTTCCCTTAAACGATGTAGGGAAATCACGGAAAACCTAAATTAGGATGGCCGGATGCGGGTCTGAACCGTCGTCCTCCCGAATGCGAGTCCAATTTGCTAACCACTGTGCTACCCCACTCGGTCGATGTGTTCACAGTAGCGCAGTTGATAGAGGCGTCGAGCTGCAAAGTGAGATACAGTTGCTGCGCTAATGATAAATCAATAGAACAATGAAAAAAGCACGAAGAAAGCAAATGTGTCTCCACTAGAACTGATTTTTTTTATTTTTTGGTCAGGCTATTATTTTTATTTTCAAATTGAAAATTCCGATTTATTTAATATAATTTTATGATATGTACGATAATTTTACGACCGTAAATACATAATTCCACCTCTTCGAGCTTATAGAACTGATAAGAGCGTAGCGTTCCAAAGGATTGGAAAAGGGCTCAGGTCATCCCCGTTTTGAAGAAGGGACGTCGAACAGATGTGCAGAACTATAGACCTATATCTCTAACATCGATCAGTTGTAGAATTTTGAAACACGTATTATGTTCGAGTGTAATGACTTTCAGGGAGACTAGAAATCTACTCTGTAGGAATCAGCATGGGTTTTGAAAAAGACGATCGTGTAAAACCCAGCTCGCGCTATTCGTCCACGAGACTCAGAGGGCGATAGACACGGGTTCACAGGTAGATGCAGTGTTTCTCGAGCTCCGCAAGGCGTTCGATTCAGTTCCCCACAGTCGTTGAATGAGCAAAGTAAGACCATATGGACTATCAGACCAATTGTGTGATTGGATTGAAGAGTTCCTAGATAACAGAACGCAGCATGTCATTCTCAATGGAGAGAAGTCTTCCGAAGTAAGAGTGATTTCAGGTGTGCCGCAGGGGAGAGTCGTAGGACCGTTGCTATTCACAATATACAAAAATGACCTTGTGGATGACATCGGAAGTTCACTGAGGCTTTTTGCGGATGATGCTATGGTATATCGAGAGGTTGTAACAATGGAAAATTGTACTGAAATGCAGGAGGATCTGCAACGAATTGACGCATGGTGCAGGGAATGGCAATTGAATCTTAATGTAGACAAGTGTAATGTGCTGCGAATACATAGAAAGAAAGATCCCTTATCATTTATCTACAATGTAGCAGGTCAGCAACTGGAAGCAGTTAATTCCATTAATTATCTGGGAGTATCGCATTAGGATGGAATGATCATATAAAGTTGATCGTCAGTAAAGCAGATGCCAGACAGATTCATTGGAAGAATCCTAAGGAAATGCAATCCGAAAACAAAGGAAGTAGGTTACAGTACGCTTGTTCGCCCACTGCTTGAATACTGCTAAGCAGTGTGGGATCCGTACCAGATAGGGATGATAGAAGAGATAGAGAAGATCCAACGGAGAGCAGCGCGCTTCGTTACAGGATCATTTAGTAATCGCGAAAGCGTTACAGAGATGATAGATAAACTCCAGTGGAAGACTCTGCAGGAGAGACACTTAGTAGCTCGGTACGGGCTTTTGTCAAAGTTTCGAGAACATACCTTCACCGAGGAGTCAAGCAGTATATTGCTCCCTCCTACGTATATCTCGCGAAGAGACCATGCGGATAAAATAAGAGAGATTAGAGCCCACACAGAGGCATACCGACAATCCTTCTTTCTACGAACAATACGAGACTGGAACAGAAGGGAGAACCGATAGAGGTACTCAAGGTACTCTCCGCCACACACCGTCAGGTGGCTTGCGGAGTATGGCTGTAGATGTAGATGTAGATGTAGATAACACAATAGTTTAGAGAAGTGCGTAGGTTTAAGATATTTGGGGGAAAGTTGCCAAAACTGGGGATTTTTTTTTTTTTTTTTTGCTATGATGAAATTTCGGAAATAGTCTGGAAACGCTGAGATTTAATCAGGTTTTTTGTTTGGTGTATAGGCCGTTGAGTATGGTCGATGGAGATGGGATGATTAGTAGCCTGCAAATCCTATTCGCGTTTTCTAGTTGTAGCCCTATCTCTGGCTTGGCCTTGGCAGACGCGGGCTGAGTCTCGCCAGACACGGCCCCCTGGCCTGTAGTGTTCCTAATTCTGGCTCTCTTGACTACTATGCCTAGCTCTATTTCGCCGTAACAGAAGGGACAACCACTTTGCTTTTCTTAGAGTGTGACTACAGCGTAGACGCGACTATAGCGTAGATGCGTATCGTAGCGAGTGCTGCTGCAGCATGCTTGTTTCAAGGATAAGACTTTAACAAACAAAAATGACTAGCAACAGTTAGTGAACAAAGGTATTCAACTATAAGTTACTGTTCAGCGCAATTAGATTTTATTTAACTGATCGTCCCATAAGTTGCCATAATACACTACTGGCCATTAAAATTGCCTCACCAGGAAGAAATGCAGATGATAAACGGGTATTCACTGGACAATGTCAATTTGGGTGCATAGATCCTGAGAAATCAGTACCCAGAACAACCACCTCTGGCCGTAATAACGGCCTTGATACGCCTGGGCATTGAGTCAAGCAGAGCTTGGATGGCGTGTACAGGTACAGCCGTCCATGCAGCTTCAACAAGATACCACAGTTCGTCAAGAGTAGTGACTGGCGTATTGTGACGAGGCAGTTGCGCGAGCACCATTGACCATACGTTTTCAATTGGTGAGAGATCTGGAGAATGTGCTGGCCAGAGCAGCAGTCGAACATTTTCTGTATCCAGAAAGGCCCGTACAGGACCTGCAACATGCGGTCGTGCATTATCCTGCTGAAATGTAGGGTTTCGCTGGGATCGAATGAAGGGTACAGCCACGGGTCGTAACACATCTTAAATGTAACGTCTACTGTTCAAAGTGCCGTCAATGCGAACAAGAGGGGACCGAGACGTGCAACCAATGGCACCCCATTCCATCACGCTGGGTGATACGAGAGTACGGCGATGACGAATACACGCTTCCAATGTTCGTTCACCGCGATGTCGCCAAACACCGATGCGACCATCATGATGCTGTAAACAGAACCTGGATTCATCCGAAAAAATGACGTTTTGCTATTCGTGCACCCAGGCTCGTCGTTGAGTACACACCATCGCAGGCGCTCCTGTCTGTGATGCAGCATCAAGGGTAACCGCAGCCACGGTCTCAGAGCTGATAGTCCACGCTGCTGCAAACGTCGTCGAACTGTTCGTACAGATAGATGTTGTCTTGCAAACGTCCCCGTCTGTTGACTCAGGGATTGAGATGTGGCTGCACGATCAGTTACAGCCATGCAGATAAGATGCCTGTCATCTCGACTGCTAGTGATACGAGGCCGTTGGGATCCAGCACGGCGTTCCGTATTACCCTCCTGAACCCACCGATTCCATATTCTGCTAGCAGTCATTGGATCTCGACCAACTCGTGCAGCAATGTCGTGATACGATATACCGCAATCGCGATAGGCTACAATCCGACCTTTATCAAAGTCGGAAACGTGATGGTACGCATTTCTCCTCCTTAGACGAGGCATCACAACAACGTAGGCAACGCCGGTCAATAGCTGTTTGTGTATGAGAAATCGGAAATTTTCCTCATATCAGCACGTTGTAGGTGTCACCACCGGCGCCAACCTTGTGTGAATGCTCTGAAAAGCTAATCATTTGCATATCACAGGATCTTCTTTCTGTCAGTTAAATTTCGCATCTGTTGCACGTCATCTTCGTGGTGTAGCAATTTTAATGGCCAGTAGTGTACATGAACTTCTCGATCTTGAGTGGAAATCTTAGCACAACATCTACTGGTGGCTATCAATGTGCTAATAAGTTTTTATGAAGGCAAAGAGCAAAATGATGGCCTAGTTCACTGAATGCGAAGAAGTCTCGCATTGTTAAAGACTTACGCTAGACGACGAACTCGTATCATCAATATAATATTCACAGTAGCAGCTTTTGACAGTCACCGATTAATTTACTGAAGTAATGATGGAGGATGCAAACGCTCGGAACTTTCCGGTGTAACAAATTCCAGCAACGTCCTCGCGTTTGACAGCAGATTTCGTTTATTTTTTTCGGTATGACTCCGAAACATCGTCAAATTTGATGAATGAAATAACTCTAAGAGAAAAAAAAGGACGCACCACAAAGGAATTATCCGAATGGGACGGAAATCGATAAATGTGATGTACATGGCCTGAAAAACAAATGATAGCAATTTTAGAAAAACTGGGCGATTTATTCAAGAGAAGGAGCTTCACAAATCGAAGCCGGCCGGTGTGGCCGAGCGGTTCTGGCGCTTCAGTCTGGAACCGCGTGACCGCTACGGTCGCAGGTTCGAATCCTGCCTCGGGCATGGACGTGTGTGATGTCCTTAGGTTGGTTAGGTTTAAGTAGTTCTAAGTTCTAGGGGACTGATGACCACAGATGTTAAGTCCCATAGTGCTCAGAGCCATTTGAACCATTTTTCACAAATCGAGAAAGTCAGTAATGCTTAGGTCCACCTCTGTCCCTTATGCAAGTAGTTATTTGGTTGATAGAGTTGTTTCATGTCTTCCGGAGGCAAATAGCGCCAAATTCTGTCCAGTTGTTGCGTTAGATCGTCAGAATACCGAGATCATTGGAGGACCCTGCCCATAACGCTCCCTCCATACGTTCTCATTGGAGAGAGATCTGGCGATCTAGCTGGCCAACTTAGGGTTTGGCAGGCGGGAATTACCTTGCTGAAATGTAAGCCGAGGATGGCTTGCTATGAAGGACAACAAAATGGGATGTACAGGGTGTCCGAAAAGTCTTTCCCTGATTACATAACTTGATAACTCAGGGTAGAAGTAAGATACAAATATGAAACTGGTGCCTAATTGTTTACAAACTATCAAAGTATTTCACACATCAGTAAACTTCCACATGAGCACGTAGCACATCTAGGCGATATGCAATTTCCGTCCACACATTAGCCAACATCACTGGAGGGATCGATTCAACGTCTGTGGTTATCTGTTGCCGCAGGGTTTCAAGATCTGGTACACGTGTTCGGTAGACCTCGTCCTTAATATAACCCCATAAAAAGAAGTCTAATGGGGTTATGTCAGGAAAGCGTGGAGGCCAAACCGTTGGCCCATCACGACCAATCCATCGTCCAGGGAAGGTCATACCGAGATAGACACGGACGTCCAAACCCCAATGAGGCGGTGCACCGTCTTGCTGAAACAAGACATTGGGGTGATACTGAAGCATCTGAGGAACAGCATACAGTTGCAACATGTCCAGATACACTGCAGATGTGATGGTAGCGTCAGCGAAGAAGAATGGCCCGATAATTCGATCGTGCAATAGCGCGCACCAAACATTCACCTTTGGACTGCCTCTGGTGCACTCCATGACCTCGCCAAGGGGTTGTGAACCCCAAATGCGCACATTATGGCGATTCACTACTCCACTGACAACAAAAGGTCCATTCGTCGGAAAAGGCAATTGGTCTGAGATAACCATCATCGTTCTCAATACGTGATAACACTTCGACAGCCAAGTCATATCGACGTGTACTGTCATTGGGCAACAAGGCCTGAACGATTTGCACTTTGTATGCACGAAAAAAATAATCGTTTGTGTAAAATGTCACGGAGAGAGCTTTTTGGCATCTGTAATTCACGTGAGGCCCTGCGCACCGATTTCTTCGGATAAGAGTACCTTACTACCTTACAGCTTCCACGCTGTCTGCTGAGAGTCTTGGTCGACCAGACCTCGGAAGGTCAGCAACCGATCCTGTGTTCTTGAACTTCTCATACCAGTCTTTAATGGTCTTGACATCAGGTGGATTCCTTCCAAATGTTGTCTGGAAGTGTCTCTGCACTGTGGTTGGTGATCGTCTCTCATGGTACCACAGGACACACTGTGCCTTCTCCTGATTGGTTAACATGGCTTCTTGGGCACTGCACCTCATCCACTACTTACGTACTGCGAAGCTAAAACAGAAAAAAACTTTGATAGTTGTAAACAATTCGACACAAATTTCATATTTGTATCTTACTTCTAGCCTGTAATCAGGGAAAGACTTTTCGGACACCCTGTATAATATCTTCGACGTACAGCTATGCTGTGAGGCTGTCGTGGATGACAATCAAAGGGGTCCTGCTATAAAATGAAATGACACCAGACAATCACTCCTGATTGCCAGGCCGTGTGACGGGTGACAGTCAAGTTGGAATCCCACCACTGTATGTGGCGCCTCCAGACACGTCTTTGCTGGTCATCGGGCCTGAGTTCGAAGCGGGACTCAACACTGAAAACAATTCTGCTCCAGTCAGTGAGATTCCAGGCCGAAGACGTGTCAGGGGTCGCCTCGGACAGCGGGGAGTACCAACATAACTGTTGCCCTCCATACTGCCCAACGACGACGAGTGGTGGTCAGGGGTGCCATTTTTTTTTCATAGCAGGACCCCTTTGGTTGTCATCTACATCTACATCTACATCCATACTCCGCAAACCACCTGACGGTGTGTGGCGGAGGGTACTTGAGTACCTCTATCGGTTCTCCCTTCTATTCCAGTCTCGTATTGTTCTTGGAAAGAAGGATTGTCGGTATGCCTCTGTGTGGGCTCTAATCTCTCTGATTTTATCCTCATGGTCTCTTCGCGAGATATACGTAGGAGGGAGCAATATACTGCTTGACTCCACGGTGAAGGTATGTTCTCGTAACTTTAACAAAAGCCCGTACCGAGCTACTGAGCGTCTCTCCTGCAGAGTCTTCCACTGGAGTTTATCTATCATCTCCATAACGCTTTGGCGATTACTAAATGACCCTGCAACGAAGCGCGCTGCTCTCCGTTGGATCTTCTCTCTCTCTTCTACCAACCCTATCTGGTACGGATCCCACACTGCTGAGCAGTATTCAAGCAGTGGGCGAACAAGCGTATTGTAACCTACTTCCTTTCTTTTCGGATTGCATTTCCTTAGGATTCTTCCGATGTATCTCAGTCTGGCATCTGCTTTACCGACGATCAACTTTATGTCATCATTCCATTTTAAATCACTCTTAATGCCTACTCCCAGATAATTTATGGAATTAACTGCTTCCACTTGCTGACCTGCTATATTGTAGCTAAATGATAAGGGATCTTTCTTTCTATGTATTCGCAGCACATTACACTTGTCTACATTGAGATTCAATTGCCTGCAATTCCCTGCACCATGCGTCAATTCGCTGCAGATCCTCCTGCATTTCAGTACAATTTTCAATTGTTACAACCTCCCGATATACCACAGCATCATCCGCAAAAAGCCTCAGTGAACTTCCGATGTCATCCACAAGGTCATTATGTATATTGTGAATACCAACGGTCCTACGACACTCCCCTGCGGCACACTTGAAATCACTCTTGCTACGGAAGACTTCTCTCCATTGAGAATAACATGCTGCGTCCTGTTATCTAGGAACTCCTCAATCCAATCACACAATTGGTCTGATAGTCCATATGCTCTTACTTTGTTCATTAAACGACTGTGGGGAACTGTATCGAACGCCTTGCGGAATTCGAGAAACACGTCATCTACCTGGGAATCCGTGTCTGTGGCCCTCTGTGTCTCGTGGACGAATAGCGCGAGCTGGGTTTCACACGATCGTCTTTTTCGAAACCCATGCTGATTCCGACAGAGTAGATTTCTAGTCTTCAGAAAAGTTATCCGCGGCACCCTTACAGCACAGCGTTGTTGTTGTTGTTGTTGTTGTTGTTGTGGTCTTCAGTCCTGAGACTGGTTTGATGCAGCTCTCCATGCTATTCTATCCTGTGCAAGCTGCTTCATATGCCAGTACTTACTGCAACCTACATCCTTCTGAATCTGCTTAATGTACTAATCTCTTGGTCTCGCTATACGATTTTTACCCTCCACGCTGCCCTCCAATGCTAAATTTGTGATCCCTTGATGCCTCAGAACATGCCCTACCAACCGGTCCCTTCTTCTTGTCAAGTTGTGCCACAAACTCCTCTTCTCCCCTATTCTATTCAATACCTCCTCATTTGTTACGTGATATACCCATCTAATCTTCAGCATTCGTCTCTAGCAGCACATTTCGAATGCTTCTATTCTCTTCCTGTCCAAACTATTTATCGTCCATGTTTCACTTCCATACAAATACTTTCAGAAACGACTTCCTGACACTTAAATCTATACTCGATGTTAAGAAATTCCTCTTCTTCAGAAACGCTTTCCTTGCCATTGCCAGTCTACATTTTATATCCTCTCTAGTTCGACCATCATCAGTTATTTTGCTCCCCAAATAGCAAAACTCGTTTACTACTTTAAGCGTCTCATTTCCTAATCTAATTCCCTCAGTATTACCCGACTTAATTCGACTGTATTCCATGATCCTCGTTTTGCTTTTGTTGATGTTCATCTTATATCCTCCTTTAAAGACACTATCCATTCCGTTCAACTACTCTTCCAAGTCCTTTGCTATCTCTGACAGAATTACAATGTCATCGGCGAACCTCAAGGTTTTTATTTCTTCTCCATGGATTTTAATACCTACTCCGAATTTCCTTTACTGCTTGCTCAATATACAGATTGAATAACATCGGGGACAGGCTGCAAACCTGTCTCACTCCCTTCCCAACCACTGCTTCCGTTTCATGTCCCTCGACTTTTATAACTGCCATATGGTTTCTGTACAAATTGTAGATGCCCTTTCGCTCCCTACATTTTACCCCTGCCACCTTTAGAATTTGAAAGAGAGTATTCCAGTCAACATTGTCAAACGCTTTCTCTAAGTCTACAAATGCTAGAAACGTAGGTTTGCCTTTCCTTAATCTTTCTTCTAAGATAAGACGTAAGGTCAGTATTGCCTCACGTGTTCCAACATTTCTACGGAATCTAAACTGATCTTCCCCGAGGTCGACTTCAACAGCGTTACGTCGACGATATTCTACACGCCGTTTTGTTGCTTTCATAGGACACCATCCTGGGTTTACATTTCAGCAAGACAATGCCCGTCCGCATACAGCAAGGATTTCTACTGATTGTCTTCGTGCTCAACAAGACTACATCGGCCATCCAGGTCGCTGGACCTCTCCCCAGTTGAGAACGTTTGAAGCGTTATGAGCTGGACCTTCCAACCGTCTCGGAATCTTGAACATCTAACTCGACAATTGGACAAGGTTTGGCACGTTACCCCACAAGAGGACATCCAACAACTCTACCAGTCAATGCCAAACCGAATAACTGTTTGCATAAGGGCCAGATGTGGGGTAATGCGTTACTGCTTTGTTCAATTTGTGACGCTCTTACTCTTGAATAAATCATCGAATTCCTTGAAATCGTATTCATTTGTTTGTCTGAAACATTTCTACGGATTTCTGTCTCATTCGACAATTTCTTCAAGCTACGTCGTTTTTTTTTTTTTACTTAGAGAGTAAAACTCATCTACTGCTTTTAGTGTCTAATTTTTCTAATCTACTCGCACCTCTACATCTACATCCATACTCCGCAAGCCACCTGACGGTTTGTGGCGGAGGATACCTTGTGTACCTCTATCGGTTCTCCCTTCTGTTCCAGTCTCGTATTGTTCGTGGAAAGAAGGATTGTCGGTATGCGTCTTTGTGGGTTCTAATCTCTCTGATTTTGTCATCATGGTCTCTTCGCGAGATATACGTAGGAGGGAGCAATATACTGCTTGACTCCTCGGTGAAGGTATGTTGTCGAAACTTCAACAAAAGCCCGTACCGAGCTACTGAGCGTCTCTCCTGCAGAGGCTTCCACTGGAGTTTATCTATCATCCCCGTAACGCTCTCGCGATTACTAGATGATCCTGTAACGAAGCGCGCTGCTCTCCGTTGGATCTTCTCTATCTCTTCTATCAACCCTATCTGGTACGGATCCCACACTGCTGAGCAGTATTCAAGCAGTGGCGAACAAGCGTACTGTAACCTACTTCCTTTGTTTTCCGATTGCATTTCCTTAGGATTCTTCTCTGTCAACACCACCTGATTTCATTCGTTTACATTCTCCTGCCGATGTTTTATTTTCATATTCTTAAAAACTAAACTCTCTTATTGACTTGAGATACTCTTCTAGTAAATATGCGGGTCGGGATGACACTTGTGCATAGAGGTGGAGGTTAATTACATTCACTTGTGGAACAGATGACTATCGTCCACTGATGTATCCGAGAATAATAAACACATCAAAAATGTTTTGCATCACCCCGGTTCCCAGAACTCCTGAAGATAGACGTTGACTGTGGATATTGTATCACAGACACAGTCCCTTTGACTGTTCAGAGACGTCACTAAACCCGTCCAAAGATGTAAACAACCATGCATGAGCAGCGCCTATAAGACGGAGGGGGTCCGACAGCCGATCAGTTTGAAACGTCCCCTTAGAAAAATTATACATGACTGTGCTTAAACTGACACACAATATTTTTAGCGCAACGCAATCTGACTTTCAAAACTCCCTACAAAAGAATGGCCCTGACTAACAATAACCTATACCTTTCATGAATCACTTACCTCACAAAAATCTTCGTTACTCAAACTACTGCAATACAGCGAGCGCCAATACTGCCAGCTAAATAAAAGATTCTAACTACTGAAGGCACTAACTGCTGATAGGAATAGTTAGCAAATGAAAGATTTTGATAAAGCACAAACAATTTATTTACCTTAATAGTGTTAAAAAGTCATTATATATATCAGTTCATGACATCCAGACTTACAAATTTACTGTCTCTGATGGACACACGTCCAGATCATCCGCTCTCAAAACTCCGCCATCTCCCTCCCCACATCCACCACTGCTGGCGGCTCACCTCCAACTGCGCTACGCTACGCGCTGTTAACATCCAACTGCCCAACACTACAATAGCAAATTCCAACAATGCAAACCAGTGACAGACTGCACACAGCACAGTCAGTGATTTTCATACAGAGCGCTACTTGACGTTACCAACATAAAAACCTAAACGGCCTACTTACAAGTTCCAATCATTCCACCAGGAAGGAGGTACACGGCTCGTGCTGTCTGTAGTTCAACCATGCCTAGACGGTCAATACCGCGGTTCAGTGGCGTCGGCATTGTTCCTTTGTGCAAGGAAGGGCTCTCAACAAGGGAAGTGTCAAGCGTCTCGGAGTGAACCGAAGCGATGTTGTTCGCACATGGAGGAGGTACAGAGAGACAGGAACTGTCGATGACATGCCTCGCTCGGGCCGCGCACAGGCTACTACTGCAGTGGATGACCGATACCTGCCGATTATCGCTCGGAGGAACCCTGACACCAACGCCACCATGTTGAATAATATTTTTCGTGCAGTCACAGCACGACGCGTTACGACTCAAACTGTGCGCAATAGGCTGCTCTCGGTCGGCAGCTGCTCACGCTAACCACGGGGTCACGGCGCTCCATAGCTTACGCTGTCCTTGATGTTCCTTATCTTGCGCATGGACTACTCAGTTTCTATATTTTGCTTATTTTTTTCATAGTTCCACACAACTTCTTCCTGTTTTCTTGATTGATCTGTGTTCAGTTTTTCAAGGCCTATCCACTGTGCAAACTTATAACTAAATCTGAGGGGGGTGCGATGGGGAGGTTGCCTTGTTAGATGGAAGCGTTTGTGTTTGAAGAATATCTGTAGAAGGTTACCTGCCATCTGGTGTAACAAAGTGTGAACAGTTAAAGTATGGAACGCAGACGTGTCAGCCAGCATTGACATGGTTTTTAAGTGGTTTCCCACATCCGACTAGGTGAATACCAGGCTGGTACCTATGTTCTGCCTCACATACGCTCTTCGAACACACACAGAAAACGTTCTTACACTTGAATGTGACGTAGCACAAGACACAGACAGATGGGATACACAAATTCACTTTCTGGAGGAAGTTGTGGCGTCAAGAAGGGCATCCAGTCATCCTACCACCAATATATCCAACTCGAAAATGTGGTGAATTGCTAACCAAAGTCGCTTGGATTCGATGCCCAGCCGGGTCAGAGGTTTTCTCCCCTCGGTGACTGGCCGTTTTCTTGTCCTTACGTTCCTACCGTCATAATTGACATTTCACTGTTCCCGGCCGGAGTGGCCGAGCGGTTCTAGGCGCTACAGTCTGGAGCCGCGTGGCCGCTACGGTCGCAGGTTCGAATCCTGCTTCGGGCATGGATGTGTTTGATGTCCTTAGGTTAGTTACGTTTAAGTAGTTCTAAGTTCTAGGGGACTGATGACCACAGCAGTTGTGGTCCTTGGTTCAACCCTTCCCTCTAGTCAAAATTTTATATTCAGAAAGTTATGATCTGTCCGTTCGTTCATTGACGTCTCTGTTCACTGTAATAAGTTTAGTGTCTGTGTTTTGCGACCGCACAGCAAAACCGTGGGATTAGTAGACGAAAGGACGTGCCTCTCCAATGGGAACCGAAAACATTTGATCAGAAGGTCATAGGTCAACCGATTCCTCCATAGGGAAACACGTCTGATATATTCTATACGAAATTGGTGACGGCATGTGTCGACCCACCTAACTTGTACACTTGGCGAATGCGTAAAAAGATTCTTCTACCTTGCCCGATTTAGGTTTTCTTGTGGTTATGATTATCATAAATTAAATTAAATAAATTAAACTTTTCATTCAATGGAAGGCTTGAACCAAGGACCTCTCGTTCCGCAGCTGCTCACGCTAACCACGGGACCACGGCACTCCTTAGCTCATATTGTTCTTAATGTTGCTTATCTTGCGCATGTACTACTCAGTTTTTATATTTTGCTTATTTTTTTCATAGTTCCACACAGCTTCTTCCTGTTTTCTCGATTGATCTGTGTTCAGTTTTTCAAGACCTACCCACTGTGCCAACTTATAACTAAATCTGAGGGGGGTGCGATGGGGAGGTTCCCTTGTAAGTGTCACAGAGTGTAGCATGATCCATTACTCCAAATCACTGGTTTCCAGTCATCTCTCTTCACACCACTGACTGCAGTAAGGTGTGGCTTATTATTAGCTGCGCAACCATTGTCGCCCTTCTCTTTAAATCCCTACATACAGTCACGGTGCTCACTGGACTGCTAGTAGAACTTTGGAACTCCCGAGTGATTCCTTCCTCTTTCATGCGATACTGTACAACCACCCTTTGCAATTCTCGATGGTTGCTATCTGTCAGTATACGAAGTCTGCCAGGCCTTGATTGTTCCTTCACGAAATTCAAATCGAGATCTTCAGGTGAAGCCACAAGAATCTACAAAGGTGTTTACATTCATGTAGGAACAAATTCACTACGCAGCACCACCGAGGAAGAAGTTGTCAGTGAAACTAGAAACTTAATCCGATCAGCTGGATACTTATACAGGTCTTCAAGAATTGTAGTAAGCGGAATAATCTACAGAAGGTCTGTGAGTGATACTTATACAGGGTGTTACAAAAAGGTACGGCCAAACTTTGAGGAAACATTCCTCACACACAAAGAAAGAAAATATGTTATGTGGTCATGTGTCCGAAAACGCTTACTTTCCATGTTAGAGCTCATTTGATTACTTCTCTTCAAATCAGATTAATCATGGAATGGAAACACACAGCAACAGAACGTACCAGCGTGACTTCAAACACTTTGTTACAGGTAATGTTCAAAATGTCCTCTGTTAGCGAGCATACATGCATCCACCCTCCGTCGCATGGAATCCCTGATGCACTGATGCAGCCCTGGAGAATGGCGTATTGTATCACAGCCGTCCACAATACGAGCACGAGGAGTCTCTACATTTGGTACCGGGGTTGCGTAGACAAGAGCTTTCAGATGCCCCCATAAATGAAAGTCAAGAGGGTTGAGGTCAGGAGAGCGTGGAGGCCATGGAATTGGTCCGCCTCTACCAATCCATCGGTCACCGAATCTGTTGTTGAGAAGCGTACGAACACTTCGACTGAAATGTGGAGGAGCTCCATCGTGCATGAACCACATGTTGTGTCGTACTTGTAAAGGCACATGTTCTAGCAGCACAGGTAGAGTATCCCGTATGAAATAATAACGTGCTCCATTGAGCCTAGGTGGGAGACCATGGGGCCCAATCAAGACATCACCAACAATGCCTGCCCAAACGTGCAAAGAAAATCTGTGTTGATGAGGTGATTGCACAATTGCGTGCGGATTCTCGTCAGCCCACACATGTTGATTGTGAAAATTTGCAATTTGATCACGTTGGAATGAAGCCTCATCTGTAAAGAGAATATTTTTGCACTGAAATGAGGATTGACACATTGTTGGATGAACCATACGCAGAAGTGTACCCGTGGAGGCCAATCAGCTGCTGATAGTGCCTGCACACACTGTACATGGTACGGAAACAACTGGTTCTCCCGTAGCACTCTCCATGCAGTGATGTGGTCAACGTTACCTTGTACAGCAGCAACTTCTCTGACGCTGACATTAGGGTTATCATCAACTGCACGAAGAATTGCCTCGTCCATTGCAGGTGTCCTCGTCGTTCTAGGTCTTCCCCAGTCGCGAGTCATAGGCTGGAATGTTCCGTGCTCCCTAAGACGCCGATCAATTGCTTCGAACGTCTTACTGTCGGGACACCTTCGTTCTGGAAATCTGTCTCGATACAAACGTACCGCACCACGGTTATTGCCCCGTGCTAATACATACATCAAATGGGCATCTGCCAACTCCGCATTTGTAAACATTGCACTGACTGCAAAACCACGTTCGTGATTAATACTAACCTGTTGATGCTACGTACTGATGTGCTTGATGCTAGTACTGTAGAGCAATGAGTCGCATGTCAACACAAGCACCGAAGTCAACATTACCTTCCTTCAATTGGGCCAACTGGTGCTGAATCGAGAAAGTACAGTACATACTGACGAAACTAAAATGACCTCTAACATGGAAATTAAGCGTTTCTGGACACATGTCCACATAACATCTTTTCTTTATTTGTGTGTGAGGAATGTTTCCTGAAGGTTTGGCCATACCATTTTGTAACACCCTGTACAGAGAGGATAAATTGTAATATATTGTAATAATTGTAATATATGAGATCTGTTATAATCTAGAAGTAATATTTATCGATCCAAATAAGTTTTTAAGCAACAAATGTCTGGGGAAATATGGTACTCACTTAAACTGGTAGGCTCCAAGATCTTCACTAAGATGATTACTGATATTTGCAACATTATAAATAATAAGGGAAACTAAAAAGTAGAAGAGGGGATGATCATGCACAAAATGTGCCTGAAGAAAGCAATATTTCTATCCTTCATTATAATGTAGAGGGATTAAAATTGATGTTTTTGACCACTATCTTTCGATATTACACCCCACATACTAGTTGTCAGTGAACATAAAAAATCTGCAGATAACATACACCTGTTTAACATCCAAAATTATTCATTAACTGATTTTTACTGTCGTTCTGACCATAAAAGTGGAGGAGTGGCTATCTACCTGAGAACAAATAACCTAGTAGAATCTTACGAAAATATCGCTTGGGTAAAAGAGTATTCCACTGATTTGCACTGTGAAATTGTAGCAATTAAGTTAAAATTCTTGTCTGTTGTATACTTTATCTTAGCATTGTATAGATCACCAAATGGAAATTTTGAATTATTTCTTAATTCCCTTGATACAGTATTATGTAAACTAATGTCCAAGCAAGAGCATACAAATGTTATATTATTAGGGGATATTAATGCCAACACGTTACAAGATTCCCAAAAAGCAAACGCTTCAAAGACTGTATCTATTCTTATGGCGCAAAAGATCTGTTGGGAGACATACCCACTAGAATCACTCCAACTATAGACCATGTTGTTACTAATTGTGAAAATATTGCCACTGCTGCTGTTGTAAATGGTCACATCTCTGACCATCTAGGCCAACTATTAGTGCTAAAGGGAGATCCTTGTACAAAACCAAAGAAAATTTATGAATACAAAAGGAATCTCTCAGTTATCAACATTGCCAAACTGAGAGAGAGCCTTGGTCATGAATCCTGTCATCTAGTATTTCAAGCCGAAGGAGTGAATAATAAATGGGATGCCTTTCTAGATACATTATCTTATCATCTAAATAATACTATTCCCATCAGAAAGATAAATATTAATAAGAATAAGGCAAGACTGTCAAGGCCCGTAGAATTTGATAATTCTACCAAAGAACTCAAAGAAAAAATGGAAGAAATGTATATGATACAAAGAGAGACCAAAAACAATGAGCACAGGGATAAATACAAACAATACAAGTACCAGTTTCGCAAGCAAGTCAAAAGATTGAAGGCTGAAAAGATTAACTCGAAAATACAAAATTCAGATTGTATCTGCAAGACCTGCTGGTCGATAGTAAATGAAATAAGAGACAGTAAAACAAAACTGAAAGGTAATATAAACATACAGATATCTAAAAAAACAGCATCAACAGATATAATTGACCACATTCTTAATTTACTTGACAGGCAACAAAAGACTTGTGGGATTTTTATGGACCTATCTAAGGCCTTTGATTGTGTGAACCACTCAAAATTAATGATGAATGGAATTAGAGGAAAATGCTATGACATACTTAAATCATACATTACAAATAGGAAACAATGCACAGAAATCAGACATACTAGTGGGGGAAATATAACAAACTACAGATCAGAATTACAAACAGTTAAACACGGTGTGCCGCAAGGGTCTGTGCTTGGGCCAATACTATTTATACTCTACGTAAATGACTTCCCTATCTATATATATCAGAAACTTATAATGTATGCTGATGACACAACAATCATTTGCACAGCTGACACAAAGGAGGAGCTTGAGAAGGAAGCACTCCTGACTATTGAAAATGCAAATAAATATTTAACACAAAACAACCTGTTTATGAATCAGTCTAAATCAATTAATGTAGTATTGCAGACCAAGCATAGTTAAAATTGTAATATAAATGTTAATATAAATGGAAAGACTATTAAAGAAGTAACCAGCACAAATTTTCTAGGAACTATAATAGACAAACATTTGGCATGGGGGGAGCACATAGATGCACTGTGTAAAAAGATAAACAAACAGATCTTCATCATGCATAAAACAGCTAAGACTGCGGATGATAAAGTCCTCAGATCAATGTATTATGGACTTGTCTTCCCACATTTGTCTTATTCAGTTCATATATGGGGAAATGCACAAGCTGGCTACCTAAAAAGGATATTCACAATTCAGAAAAGGGCAGTGAGATGCATTGCAAAAATACCACCAAGACAGACCTGTAGGCAAGCTTTTGTACACTATAATATTATGACAGTATATTCACTGTACATATACCAAAGCATAATGGCAGTAAGGTCAAGTGATAAACACCTCCTAAATAAAGATGTACACAAACACAGTACAAGAGGAAATGAAAATTACTACATGATAAACAGAAATCTAAAACTGTCTATGACTGCCCCAGAAGAAGCAGGCAAAAGGTTTTTTAATAAACCCCCCAAAATCATTAAAAAAGAAACAGATCTAAAATGTTTTAAAAATCATTTGAAACTATATCTCACAGAGAAATGTATATACAGTTTGAGTGAATACTAAGATGGTGTTGAAATATATCATTACTGAAATGTACCTTTAAAAATTATCATTTCTGTATGTTGTTTGGATTTGTGTGTACATATAATGTGAAACATGTAAAACCTATGTATGATTATGGACTATTTCTGTTTAATTATTTGTTTCATCATCTATAACGAAATCAAGTTTGAGGTTAATAGTCTATTGTATGACACACCCAATACTCTCAGCTGGATTTTCAGCTGGAGTCCATGGGCAAAGAAAAAATAAATAAATAAATAACAATATTGATGTCACCAATCCTCTAGAGATCAGTAACATTTTTAATACTATTTCATAGATATCATAGAATCTGACTTTTGTACCACAGATAAAGTACCTGTCGGAAGTATTGGTGAGGACAGTTCTGAAGCTAATCAACTCCATGGACTTGAAATCAAGGATATTTTGCAGCTCATCAGAGGATGTAAAACCAAAAAATCCGCTGGATAGGATGAAATTTCTCCATTTTTACTTAAACAGTGCGAAAACAATCTAGCGTATCCTTTGGTGCATCTAATAAATAGTGTCTTAAAAGAAGGAGTGTTCCCTGACATTCTAAAATTAGCCATTGTTAAACCTCTCTACAAAAATGGTGATAAACAGCTAGTAGAAAATTACAGACCACCAGTCTGAACCTCCATTTTTAGTTGAAAAAATTATTCTGAAATTTATGTTAGAACATTATAATATGCACAACATCCTGGGAGATTTTCAGCGTGGTTTCAGAAGTGGTCGTAGCACCATAACTGCACCACTTCAATTTATGCTGAAAGCTCTTGACAAAATTGATGAAGGCATGCAAGTAGCTGGAGTTTTCCTAGACCTATCAAAGGCTTTTGGTAGGGTTGATCATAAGGTACTTCTGTCAAAACTGGCCAGAGATGGCATAAGTGGAAAATTATTGCACCTCATCACATCATATTTAAAAAACAGAAGACAGTGTACCTCAATCTCACACAATAGTGGAGAAACATTAAAAAGCTATACATCAAGGGTCAGGAGTATTAAATTTGGTGTGCCTCAGGGATCGATAATTGGTCCCTTCCTTTTTATATGTTACGTCAATGACTTCCCAAAGATAGTAAAAAATGATACCTGCATTACAATGTATGCAGATGACACTTCAGGCCTTTGTTGGGGAAATGATATTCTTAATCTCAGCATGTTGTTGTTGTTGTGGTCTTCAGTCCTGAGACTGGTTTGATGCAGCTCTCCATGCTACTCTATCCTGTGCAAGCTTCTTCATCTCCCAGTACCTACTGCAACCTACATCCTTCTGAATCTGCGTAGTGTATTCATCTCTTGGTCTCCCCCTACGATTTTTACCCTCCACACTGCCCTCCAATACTAAATTGGTGATCCCTTGATGCCTCAGAACATGTCCTACCAAACGATCCCTTCTTCTGGTCAAGTTGTGCCACAAACTCCTCTTCTCACCAATCCTATTCAGTACCTCCTCATTAGTTATGTGATCTACCCATCTAATCTTCAGCATTCTTCTGTAGCACCACATTTCGAAAGCTTCTATTCTCTTCTTGTCCAAACTATTTATCGTCCATGTTTCACTTCCATACATGGCTACACTCCATACAAATACTTTCAGAAATGACTTCCTAACACTTAAATCTATACTCGATGTTAACAAATTTCTCTTCTTCAGAAACGCTTTCCTTGCCATTGCCAGTCTACATTTTATATCCTCTCTACTTCGACCATCATCAGTTATTTTGCTCCCCAAATAGCAGAACTCCTTTACTACTTTAAGTGTCTCATTTCCTAATCTAATACCCTCAACATCACCCGACTTAATTCGACTACATTCCATTATCCTCATTTTGCTTTTGTTGATGTTCATCTTATATCCTCCCTTCAAGACACCATCCATTCCGTTCAGCTGCTCTTCCAAGTCCTTTGCTGTCTCTGACAGAATTACAATGTCATCGGCGAACCTCAACGTTTTTATTTCTTCTCCATGGATTTTAATACCTACTCCGAATTTTTCTTTTGTTTCCTTTACTGCTTGCTCAATATACAGATTGAATAACATCGGGGAGAGGCTACAACCCTGTCTTACTCCCTTCCCAACCACTGCTTCCCTTTCATGTCCCTCGACTCTTATAACTGCCATCTGCTTTCTGTACAAATTGTAAATAGCCTTTCGCTCCCTGTATTTTACCCCTGCCACCTTTAGAACTTGAAAGAGAGTATTCCAGTCAACATTGTCAAAAGCTTTCTCTAAGTCTACAAATGCTAGAAACGTAGGTTTGCCTTTCCTTAATCTTTCTTCTCAGATAAGTCGTAAGGTCAGTATTGCCTCACGTGTTCCAGTATTTCTAAGGAATCCAAACTGATCTTCCCCGAGGTCAGCTTCTACTAGTTTTTCCATTCGTCTGTAAAGAATTCGTGTTAGTATTTTGCAGCTGTAGCTTATTAAACTGATTGTTCGGTAATTCTCACATCTGTCAACACCTGCCTTCTTTGGGATTGGAATTATTATATTCTTCATGAAGTCTGAGGGTATTTCGCCTGTCATACATCTTGCTCACCAGATGGTAGAGTTTTGTCAGGACTGGCTCTCCCAAGGCCGTCAGTAGTTCCAATGGAATGTTGTCTACTCCGGGGGCCTTGTTTCGACTCAGGTCTTTCAGTGCTCTGTCAAACTCTTCACGCAGTATCGTATCTCCAATTTCATCTTCATCTACATCCTCTTCGATTTCCATAATACTGTCCTCAAGTACATCGCCCTTGTATAGACCCTCTATATACTCCTTCCACCTTTCTGCTTTCCCTTCTTTGCTTAGAACTGGGTTTCCATCTGAGCTCTTGATGTTCATACAAGTGGTTCTCTTATCTCCAAAGGTCTCTTTAATTTTCCTGTAGGCAGTATCTATCTTACCCCTAGTGAGATAAGCCTCTACATCCTTACATTTGTCCTCTAGCCATCCCTGTTTAGCCAATTTGCACTTCCTGTCGATCTCATTTTTGAGACGTTTGTATTCCTTTTTGCCTGCTTCATTTACTGCATTTTTATATTTTCTCCTTTCATCAATTAAATTCAGTATTTCTTCTGTTACCCAAGGATTTCTACTAGCCCTCGTCTTTTTACCTACTTGAACCTCTGCTGCCTTCACTACTTCATCCCTCAAAGCTACCCATTCTTCTTCTACTGTATTTCTTTCCCCCATTCCTGTCAGTTGTTCCCTTATGCTCTCCCTGAAACTCTGTACAACCTCTGGTTCTTTCAGTTTATCCAGGTCCCATCTCCTTAAAAATTCCCACCTTTTTGCAGTTTCTTCAGTTTTAATCTACAGGTCATAACCAATAGATTGTGGTCAGAGTCCACATCTGCCCCTGGAAATGTCTTACAATTTAAAACCTGGTTCCTAAATCTCTGTCTTACCATTATATAATCTATCTGATACCTTTTAGTATCTCCAGGGTTCTTCCATGTATACAACCTTCTATCATGATTCTTAAACCAAGTGTTAGCTATGATTAAGTTGTGCTCTGTGCAAAATTCTACCAGGCGGCTTCCTCTTTCATTTCTTAGCCCCAATCCATATTCACCTACTACGTTTCCTTCTCTCCCTTTTCCTACACTCGAATTCCAGTCACCCATGACTATCAAATTTTCGTCTCCCTTCACTATCTGAACAATTTCTTTTATTTCATCATACATTTCTTCAATTTCTTCGTCATCTGCAGAGCTAGTTGGCATATAAACTTGTACTACTGTAGTAGGTGTGGGCTTCGTATCTATCTTGGCCACAATAATGCGTTCACTATGCTGTTTGTAGTAGCTTACCCGCGTTCCTATTTTCCTATTCATTATTAAACCTACTCCTGCATGATCCCTATTTGACTTTGTGTTTATAGCCCTGTAGTCACCTGACCAGAAGTCTTGTTCCTCCTGCCACCGAACTTCACTAATTCCCACTATATCTAACTTTAACCTATCCATTTCCCTTTTTAAATTTTCTAACCTACCTGCCCGATTAAAGGATCTGACATTCCACGCTCCGATCCGTAGAACGCCAGTTTTCTTTCTCCTGATAAAGACATCCTTTTGAGTAGTCCCCGCCCGGAGATCCAAATGGGGGACTATTTTACCTCCGGAATATTTTACCCAAGAGGACGCCATCATCATTTAATCATACAGTAAAGCTGCATGCCCTCGGGAAAAATTACGGCCGTAGTTTCCCCTTGCTTTCAGCCGTTCGCAGTACCAGCACAGCAAGGCCGTTTTGGTTATTATTACAAGGCCAGATCAGTCAATCATCCAGACTGTTGCCCTTGCAACTACTGAAAAGGCTGCTGCCCCTCTTCAGGAACCACACGTTTGTCTGGCCTCTCAACAGATACCCCTCCGTTGTGGTTGTACCTACAGTACAGCTATCTGTATCGCTGAGGCACGCAAGCCTCCCCACCAACGGCAAGGTCCATGGTTCATGGGGGGGGGGGAATCTCAGCATAGAGGTCAAAAAATTTGTAGATATTGCAAAGGAAAAGTTTGCAAATGACAATCTAAAATCAACTTACTAAAAACAAATATAGTCCCCTTCAATGTTGGTGATTTGCAAACTTGTATTGATTCTCAAGATAGTAATATTGT
Organism: Schistocerca cancellata; assembly: GCF_023864275.1. Lineage (NCBI taxonomy): Eukaryota > Metazoa > Arthropoda > Insecta > Orthoptera > Acrididae > Schistocerca > Schistocerca cancellata. The sequence goes on from NC_064635.1 coordinate 130,565,812, forward strand.
AGGGAAAATCTGCAGTGAGTGTAAATTCCTAGGTATATGCATATATAGTAAACCACTATGGACACAACAAATTGACAATGTATGTGCAAGGCTATCGTCTAGCCTGTATGTTTTAAGACGAATAGCTCCATATGTCAATGCCCAAACAATGAGTATGATGTATTTTGGTTTAATACATCCATTTCTAGGATATGGTCTTGCACTGTGGGGTGGGGCTTCAAAAACTCATGTAGACTGAGTATTTAAACTCCATGAAAGAGCCTGGAGAATATTAGGCAGAAAAGATGCTAGAACATCATGTAAGGAATTGTTCATAGAATTTAAAATTCTGACTATTTATTGAATGTATATGTTTGAAACAATAGTATTAACTGTAGAGAATAAGAAATATACCTGTCGTAATGCAGAAATTCATTATCACAATTCTAGACAAGTACAAAATTACCATATGATACACAGAAAACTGAAAAAACTGCAAACAGTCCATATATTAGTGGAGCAAAATACTTAAATGCACTGCCAAATGAACTGAAGGTAATAACTGGAAAGACATTCAAAAAACATCTAAAATCATGGCTCATTGAGGAGTGCTTCTATAGCCTACTGTAGAAACTAAAATCTAAAGTATTATTATGTCAAATAATTTGAACTACATTCTTAAGTTACTATTATAAAGTAAAATTAGATTGTATACTGTTGTATTGTACTACCAATGGCTATGCATGTAATTACATGTTTCATGCAAATAAATCACAAATTACGTTTCAACTTCACAATTGCATCACCAATAGTCAATTGCACATCTGCAGAAGGGTTGGAATGTCCCAGAAGGATTTGTTACTCAAATGACATCCAGTGACTAGTCCACATCCGAAGTCACTGAGCACTCTCGACAAGCCCATTCTGCTGTTAGAGCTTCCCTCCTTAAGCATGTGACTCAAAATAACATAATGTCCAAGTCACAGTTTGGATTTCTTAAGGGTTCTGATATAAAGAAATCTATTTATGCTTACAGTGAGAATGTACTTAATTCATTAAATAATAAACTAGATGCTAATGGCATTTTCTGTGACCTGTCAAAAACCTTTGACTGTGTGAACCACAGCATTCTTTTAAGTAAATTAGAATATCATGGTGTCACCGGCAATGCTACGAAACAGCTAGAGTCTTATCTAACTAACAGGAAACAAAGAGTGCTGTTGCAAAATACCTGTTCAGTAAGCAGTCAGTCTTCATCTGACTGGGAATTAATTCCATGTGGTGTTCTTCGAAGTTCCATCTTGTGTCCATTGCTTTTTCTTGTGTACATTAATGACCTCTCATCTGTTACAATGCCAGATGCTAAGTTTGTTTTGTTTGCAGATGATACAAACATTACAATAAGTAACAAGTCAAGTACAGATTCAGAAATAGCTGCTAATCAAATTTTCACTGACATTAATAAATGGTTTAAAGCTAATTCGCTGTCATTAAACTTTGAGAAGACCACTATATGCAGTTCAGAACCTGTAAGAGATTTCCTTCCAGCAAGTGTATAACAAACGAAGACATGCAGATCGAAGAGGTTGACAGTGTTAAATTTCTGGGATTAGTACTCGGTAATAAATTCAGTTGAGAAGGGCATACCACAGAACTGCTTAAGCACCTAAACAAGTCTGTATTTGCAGTGAGAATGTCAAATGTAGGAGATATAAATATAAGAAACTTGCACACTTTGGTTACTTTCATTCTATTATGTCATGTGGGATCATATTCTGGGGAACTCATAAAAACGAGCAAAATTTTTTAGGGTGCAAAAGCATGTGAAAAGAATCATTTGTGGTGTAAATTCAAGAACATCATGTAGAAACCTGTTCAAGAAACTTTGTATTCTAACCACCGCTTGTCGGTATATTTATTCCTTAATGAAATTTGTTGCAAGTAATACATCTCTGTTTCCAACCAATAGCTCAATACATAGTATCAATACTAGGAACAAGAACAATCTACATAAAGATCTAAAATCACTTAATCTTGGTCCAAAAAGGGGTCCAATATTCAGGTACATATATTTTCTAGAAATTGCCATCAACCACTAAAAACTTGGTTTCAGATAAAGCACAGTTTAAACAGAGTTAGAAAGACTTTTTAATAGACAACACCTTCTACTCCACAGATGAATATCTTAACAGAGACTGTTAAACCAGCTTAAGTAAAAATATCTATTAGATTCCAGTTTTGACAGCACTTGGTCACAACAGTCAAGATTAGGTGTTTTGTGTATGATAAATTTATTAATTGCACCACAGTGTTTCATTCTGACAGCATGTTAATTCTGTAAATATTAGTTGTTCCAGTTTATCACATTGTATTCACCATCTCCTGACAAATTATCAGGGTAGTAAGTATTATATACAAATGTTTTATGTTTTTATGTTATACTTTGACATGTGCCAAACCCATGATAATCATCTCATTTTTTGGTTCTATGGAACTAAAACTGAATCTAATCTCAACACAATACTCCATCCCTCTATAATGCTACTTCCACTTCTCATGACATCCAGTGGTAACTCCACATTGCACCGGGATGTCTAGATACTTTTGATCAGATAGTGCACAAGAATATACAGTGCCTCTACTGGATGCTCTCTGCTCTCCTCTGTACTGCACCTCTCCCTTAACCTGCTGCTAATTTTTTCATTCCAGATATTTTTCTTCCCTCCTCCTCTTGCCTGTGTCTTTTCTTCCAGGTCTCTCCAGTGCAGGAAATATGTTCTAGCTAAGTATTTTCTTCGTTCTTATCAGTTCCAATAGTTTATTTTCCTCTCCTATTTTTTTTTCTTTCTTATCCTGCCCTTATCCTGTGTCTTCATGGAGTCAGCATGCTAAATTTGACATGTCAATGATAGTGGTAATGGGTGGCTGGATACCCCTTTTCCCCAGTCCTTTCCCGGGATGGAAATTGTGTATCCCAGTGTCTGCAACCAGTGTTATCCAATGTAAAAGTGTGCAAACTTTTTTCTAAATGTCTGCATATCATGTAACTGAGGCAGGACCTGGGTACCACCCCAGAATTCACCTAGTTGGCAGTGGAAAACCACCTAAAGACTGGGTGGCACATTGGCTTTCACTGTTAATACACTGGGCATAGTTGACTGGGGCTACTGTGCCACCCCTAATCTTGGAAGTAGTGTGCTAAAATATATGGTTGTCTGATCAGGTTACTTTCCTCTCCTAATCCTAGCAGTATTTCTTCATTCCACTTTCCACCAGTCCATTTCACATTCAGCATTTCATTGATAATATCTTTTCAAGACTACTCATGCCCACAATTGATTACCAAAATTATAGTACTGCACACCATATATATTGCCTGACAAAAAAATGAAGTGCCCAGAAGAGATGGTTGACGGTCAATGTAACATTATACACGCACACACCATCAGCAGATAGATAAATGATTGAGTTGCAATTCTCTGTGACAGGTAGAATGGCCAGCAGAGTATATTTGTGCTGTTCACATTTAGTGTTGGTACCAGGCACGGTAGGACTTATGAGTGGCGTGAACAGCATCAGATGTTGAGTGGTCTCTGTGGAGGACACAGATATGCCAAGTACTCATGTATGAGAGAGGTATCAGCATAAGGCAGAGTTTTAAAGGTGCCTCATTGTGGGTCTCCATCTGCTCCGTTGCCATCCAAGAACAAGTGATGGGCTTTGGGCTATGTGTAACACACACACACATACACACACACACACACACTAAATTGCATTTGGAGTGCTACGGTGACTAGGGACATGGACTGCTCTTGAATAGTGTCGCATTGTGTAGAGCAATGAAATGCAGTTCTGCTCTACCCCAAATGAGTCCCATTCTTCCAGTGTTTTGGAGAGGTACAGTGTTGTTGGTTCTGGCATCTTGGTGTGAGGACATTCCCAGTATAGCTTCAGCTTGCAGCTGATACTGAGGGAACTCTGACAGCGTAGCAGTTAAGTCATGGGCATGCTGCATCACCGTGTATTAACTGTGGCAGATGAAGGGGACATTGCTTGTCCATACATGACACTTGTTTCTATGAGCTGTCCACATAATGCTGAGGCACTTGTACGGCCAGCAGAAATCCCATATGTAGGACCTGATAAGTAGGATCATACTGCCAAGTTATTCGCAAATTTGACTCCATTTTGTAATCACTGAAATGTCACATATCCTGGTTGGTTGGTTTGTGAGTATTGAAGGGACCAGACTACAAAGGCCATCAGTCCCGTCAGATACCCTCTCAACCTATAAAGAGTGATTTTGTTTCCTCCTCCCATTCTGGATGTTTCAGGTTCATAAAAGACCATCTGAATCTTTCTTAATTCCATTATCCACTCTCCCAAAATCCATTTGCCCTCACATGTTCTATTTATATTTCCTCCAGACAGCATCCATTTATCTCTGCCAAAAACAAGTCGTTGCAAGGGCTTTCCTTGCAGCATTACATTTACAGAAACTTCATGTTTCTGATTCTCATTACTTTGGTTGTTCTACTTTTCTTTACACCACAGTCTCCTTTCCCAATGTTGCATCCACCTCTATCAAAAATTGTAATTATCAGAGTGAGATACGAGGAAAGGTCAATATTTGGGGGTATGGCAGGAATGCTCAATCAAAGCAATGTATTTCCTACGGACATATGCCCTATTCTGAATGGTTTCCGAGATGGAACACACACATAACGAATAGGAGTGGGCCCAAAATTGAAACTCTGTGAGACTCCCTTTCTGACTTCTCCCTAGCACAGTTAATTGGTGATGAAGATCGCCAGACCTTATTATGCCATTAGATTTTTGTTTATGGGGTTGGATGAAGTCTGAGAAGTATAAAAAAATATGAAAATGCAAGATGATCTGCATGGTCACATCACAGATGCAGCTTATCTCATTAGTGAACGTGCAGACACACTCAGACAAGCAACATAACATATTGTCACAAGAGTGCACAACTGCACTGAAGTTGGTGGGATATTCAAACATTTATTTTGAATTATATAACACCTGAAATATGATGTATACAATAATGCTCAGACGTGAACATGTTAAAAACGCCTATTTTTCAATTGATACTTTATAAAACACATGTTGTAATCTTTACAAACTGTGTACATTTGTAATCATGACAATATGTTGAATAAATGACAATGTACATTCAGTGTGTCCTGTCTCTGAAACCATTTAGAATAGGGCATATGTAGATACAAAGGTTTTTACTTCAAATGATTCTTACTGTCATATACCTGAATATTGATCATTCCTTCTGTGACACCCTATATAACAGTCCATGATATAAGCTATATGCAATGGGTAAGTAATTAACAACACATAGTAGCCTAACAAGGACAATGTTGACTATAGTTGAAGGCTAGGATTTTTAAATAGAATGAGTGCAACTATAGCCCCTTGACAGGCCGTACAGCAAATCTGTCATGAAAAATTTGGCAGTGATATGAAGATATCTCTTGTTCTGATGCCCACAGAAATTAATATTGAGGGAGGTGATGTACCATTGTGTTGAAACCACATCCTCTAGTGGAAAACAGGAGGTATACAACTATTCACAACTGTCCTGAATGAATTCTCAGGTGGAAAGGGGGCATGGGTTGCTCAGAGAAATCAGGCTCTATGTGTGCTACCTGCTCAAAAGTATGTAATGTGGAATTGGCCACTAAATATCCTGAGAGGTGAACCCTCCAGTAAAAAGAGATAAGGGCTTTATTGTGTTGCCAGCAGGGAAGCAGTAACAAAACAATGATATTGCCAGGAGAGCATAGTGACTTCAAACGTGGACTACAGTTGAGATGGCGTAAGAAGAACGCTGACAGCTCGCAGTGCCAGCTTTCAACTGTGAAGTGATAATGGCTGTGGGCAAAAAAAGTAGCCACATACTGAGCAGTGACAACACTGAGCCATTGAGGCAATGCCATAGAGGTGCTTTAAAAATCACATTGTCATTGGTTGAGGTAGCCACACAAATCTGCCATGCCCTGTCCACTGCAACTGTCAGGGATCAGCTTACACCGACTCAGCTATAGTCATTGGATATCACATTGCCATCTCACGAAATCATCTGATGCAGCTAGCACAATGAATGTGCATAGTAAGTGAAAAACAATTGGGTACAATGGTTGGGCAGCTCATAAGCCACACATTTCTGTAGTCAACACTAATTTATACTTGAGGAGTTCTAAAGAGCAATGGTGCTAGATAGTGGGTGACTGGAAAAGAGTGATTTGGAATGATGAATCATGCCATACCCTCTGACAGTCCGATAGACGAGTTTGGTTTTGATGAATACCTGGTACCATGTGTAGCTCACAGTAAGGAAGTAGTATTAATGTAGCAATGCTGAAAAGCAACAGAAGAACAAGAGTGGAGTTCAAACAATTCTTGCTTGTCGGGACGTCCTCAAATCTTCTTGTGGCAATGTGTGGTTTGTATGTGGTTTCACAGACAGGACTAATGTGTTGGGAAGCTTCAGACAAACCAGTGCTGATCATAAAACAGTTCTCTATTTATTCAGCTTAGAATATCTTCAGAGTGCTTCCTCTTCTCTTACATGGCCTGGCATCCTCACATAGTGTGAGGGTTTCCAGAATGAGATTTTCACTCTGCAGTGTAGTGTGCGCTGAATGAAACTTCCTGGCAGATTAAAATTGTGTGCCAGACCGAGACTCAAACTCAGGACCTTTGCCTCTCACGGGCAAATGTTCTACCATCTGAGCTACCCAAGCATGACTCATGCCCTATCCTCACAGCTTTACATCTGCCAGCCAGTACCTTCTCCTACCTTCCAAACTTCACAGAAGCTCACCTGTGAACCTTACAGAACTAGCAGTCCTGGAAGAAAGGATATTGTGGATACATGGCTTAGCCACAGGCTGGGGGATGTTTTCAGAATGATATTTCCACTCTGCAGTGGAGTGTGCCCTGATATTAAACTTCCTGACAGATTAAAACTGTGTGCCAAACCAAGACTCGAACTCAGCACACAGTCCACTGCAGAGTGAAAAACTCATTCTGGAAAAATCCCCCAGGCTGTGGCTAAGCCATGTCTCCGCAATATCCTTTCTTCCAGGAGTGCTAGTTCTGCAAGGTTCACAGGAGAGCTTCTGTGAAGTCTGGAAGGTAGCAGATAAGGTACTGGCAGATGTAAAGCTGTGAGGACAGAGGGTGAGTCATGTTTGGGTAGCTCAGATAGTAGAGCACTTGCCCGTGAAAGGCAAAGATCCCGAGTTTGAGTCTCGGTCCGTCACACAGTTTTTATCAGCCAGGAAGTTTCAGTATGAGGATTGTTTGATATTTCTGGGGAAAAAAGTACAAAACAAAATCTTTGTTTCATAGGAAAATCATCTTACTTATTAGTATAATCTCTTTTGAGGGATGTAAACTTGATCCAGCAATCATCGAGCTTTTTCATCCCATTGGTAAAATAGATTGTCAAACTCTGCAAATACGTGTTGACTGCAACTATCACTCCCTCATTTAATGACAATTTCTTCCCAGCAAGCCAAACTTTCAAGTAAGGAAACACAAATAAGGAAGCTGAGTGTAAGTGTGGTGAATAGGGTGGGTGAAGAACCAATTCAAACCCTCGTTCATGCACTTTGCCATTGTTATCACTGCTGTGTCAGATAGTGCATTATCCTGATGGAAGAGCACTTTTTTGCTTCCCAACCTTGATCTTTTTTTCAGACAATGCAAGTTTCAAACGATCCAACAATGAACCATAATAGAGTCCACTTACGCTTCTGCCTTTTTCCAAATAATCTATAAGGATAATTCCTTGTAAAATCCAAAAAATAGTGTCCATCATCTTACCAAGTGACACAGTGGTCTCTATATGTAAATGGAAGGGATCACTGCTATGTCCAAAAGAACAGATGTGACATGTTCATAAAATTCATACAATGCCTTCTTCAGTGCATTTTCACTAGCCTTTTGTTTTGACTGCCATTCTGACTCTGGTGTGTAATGATTCATCCAGGTTTCATTAACACTCACAAATCAGTGCAAAAGGTCTTTTGGATTGTGAGTAAACATTGCCAGACATTGTGTTGAAATTTTGTGCTGGATATGCTTCAGTCTGCCTGTGAACAATAGCAGCACCTATCTCGCACACAGTTTCTTCATAGCCAGTTCTCCATGCAGGATATTATGCAGTCACCCAGTTGAGATGCCTACAGTCTGAGTAAACTCACGAATTTTTATTCAGTGGACTTTCTGTAATGTATCATGGATTTTGTCAGTGGTGTCCTCAGTGGGGTCCTCAGTTGGATGGCCAGAGCGTGCCTCATCTTTGGTGCTTTTCCAACCACATACAAATACATTAACCCAAAAGTAAACAGTCATTACTGATGGTGCAGAGTCCATGTGACTTCATCCATTACTGTTTTGATTTATGTGACCGTCCAACCCTTGAAATGCAAATGTTTGATAACAGCACAAAACTCTATTTTCTCCATTTTAATCACAGTCGACACAGTGACCAATTGAGACAGCTGTTAGCAATGAACTGTACACTGTACATTTTTGAAATTCTATATATGGTCCTTGGAATGAAAAAGCTTACTAACCATGAATGCTCAACATAAATGTTCCATTCTTTCATGGAAATTTACCAGAATCATAACACCACTCTAGTATTCCATCATTGTAGCAGCAGGCACGAAAAGCACAGGATGTGGTGGTCACACACTGCCCAGGAGGCAGTGTGCTGCTCTGGTATAGTCAGCATGCTTAGATTAGATTATATTAGTACTTGTTCCATGGATCATGAATACGACACTTCGTAATGATGTGGAACGCGTCAGGTTAATAAAAGGTGTCTATACAAGATATTACATTAGACAAAATATTACATGACACTCAATATTTTTATTTTTTGTTTTTGTGTACACACACACACACACACACACACACACACACACACACACACACATATATATATATATGTTCCAAACCGAACAATCCATTGCCCTCACCCACCTAATCCTTCACCTACACATCCACTCAGCCAATCAACACACCCATCAACTCCTGTCCCTAATAAAAGTCCTCAATCTTTCCTCTCCCACATCCACACCGGTTGTTCAGAGCATCCTCCTACAGGCCAACCGCAAATTAGAACAGCATGCCACCCTCCACCTTAAAAAACTATCCAATCTCCTGGTTTCCCACCTCCGGAAAGGCAACTCACTCACCCTTCACAACCTTTCCAGCAAACCTCAACCTCCTCTCATTGCACACAAACCCAGTCTCTCCCATCTACTCAATCTCCCACTTCCAGCTCCACTCCCTCCAAAACCTCAAAATTCCAATCAACACAATCTGGAACCACAACACCCCAATTCAGTAGTTAACCTCTCCTCCAAACCTCTCTCCCAATCCGAAACCTCTGTCCTATCCAAAGGCCTCACCTTCAGCCCCACTCCCAGATTTAACCAAACAGCCCTTGTCAAAGATTTACTGTCCTACACCCGTACTCTCTGCTGGAAATATCACTTTGCCACGAAGAAAAATGATCCTAATCCTACTCCTAATGATCCAACTCCCCAAGATACTATCCAAATTGAACCCTGCCTGGAACAGTTCCGTCCTCCGTCACAGCGGGACCCACCTCCTCTTCCTCAAAATCACCCTCTCCTAACCTTCCAGGAATTTCTGACTTCCAGCCTTGCCTCTCAATCCTTCTTAAAAAACCTTAATCCTACTCCCAACATCACCACTGCTGAAGCCCAGGCTATCCGTGATCTGAAGGCTGACCAATCCATCGTCATTCTTCCGGCGGACAAGGGTTCCACGACTGTGGTACTTGATCGTCGGGAGTATGTGGCTGAGGGACTGCGTCAGCTTTCAGACAACACTACTTACAAAGTTTGCCATGGTAATCCCATTCCTGATGTCCAGGCGGAGCTTCAAGGAATCCTCAGAACCTTAGGCCCCCTACAAAACCTTTCACCTATCAACCTCCTGACCCCACCAACACCCCGCACCCCTACCTTCTACCTTCTTCCCAAAATTCACAAACCCAATCATCCCGGCCGTCCCATTGTAGCTTGTTACCAAGCCCCCACAGAACGCATCTCTGCCTACGTAGATCAACACCTTCAACCCATTACATGCAGTCTCCCATCCTTCATCAAAGACACCAACCACTTTCTCGAACACCTGGAATCCCTACCCAGTCTGTTACCCCCGCAAACCATCCTTGTAACCATTGATGCCACTTCCTTATACACAAATATTCCGCATGTCCAGGGCCTCGCTGCGATGGAGCACTTCCTTTCACGCCGATCACCTGCCGCCCTACCTAAAACCTCTTTCCTCATTACCTTAGCCAGCTTCATCCTGACCCACAACTTCTTCACTTTTGAAGGCCAGACATACCAACAATTAAAGGGAACAGCCATGGGTACCAGGATGGCCCTCTCGTACGCCAACCTATTCATGGGTCGCTTAGAGGAAGCCTTCTTGGTTACCCAGGCCTGCCAACCCAAAGTTTGGTACAGATTTATTGATGACATTTTCATGATCTGGACTCACAGTGAAGAAGAACTCCAGAATTTCCTCTCCAACCTCAACTCCTTTGGTTCCATCAGATTCACCTGGTCCTACTCTAAATCCCATGCCACTTTCCTTGACGTTGACCTCCACCTGTCCAATGGCCAGCTTCACACGTCCGTCCACATCAAACCCACCAACAAGCAACAGTACCTCCATTATGACAGCTGCCACCCATTCCACATCAAACGGTCCCTTCCCTACAGCCTAGGTCTTCGTGGCAAACGAATCTGCTCCAGTCCGGAATCCTTGAACCATTACACCAACAACCTGAAAACAGCTTTTGCATCCCGTAACTACCCTCCCGACCTGGTACAGAAGCAAATAACCAGAGCCACTTCCTCATCTCCTCAAACCCGGAACCTTCCACAGAAGAACCCCAAAAGTGCCCCACTTGTGACAGGATACTTTCCAGGACTGGATCAGATTCTGAATGTGGCTCTCTAGCAGGGATACGACTTCCTCAAATCCTGCCCTGAAATGAGATCCATCCTTCATGAAATCCTCCCCACTCCACCAAGAGTGTCTTTCCGCCGTCCACCTAACCTTCGTAACCTCTTAGTTCACCCCTATGAAATCCCCAAACCACCTTCCCTACCCTCTGGCTCCTACCCCTGTAACCGCCCCCGTTGTAAAACCTGTCCCATGCACCCTCCCACCACCACCTATTCCAGTCCTGTAACCCGGAAGGTGTACACGATCAAAGGCAGAGCCACGTGTGAAAGCACCCACGTGATTTACCAACTGACCTGCCTACACTGTGAAGCGTTCTATGTGGGAATGACCAACAACAAACTGTCCATTCGCATGAATGGACACAGGCAGACAGTGTTTGTTGGTAATGAGGATCACCCTGTGGCTAAACATGCCTTGGTGCACGGCCAGCACATCTTGGCACAGTGTTACACCGTCCGGGTTATCTGGATACTTCCCACTAACACCAACCTGTCAGAACTCCGGAGATGGGAACTTGCCCTTCAGCATATCCTCTCTTCTCGCTATCCGCCAGGCCTCAATCTCCGCTAATTTCTAATTTCAATCTGCCGCCGCTCATACCTCACCTGTCTTTCAACATCATCTTTGCCTCTGTACTTCCGTCCCGACTGACATCTCTGCCCAAACTCTTTGCCTTTACAAATGTCTGCTTGTGTCTGTGTATGTGTGGATGGATATGTGTGTGTGTGCAAGTGTATACCTGTCCTTTTTTCCCCCTAAGGTAAGTCTTTCCGCTCCCAGGATTGGAATGACTCCTTACCCTCTCCCTTAAAACCCATATCCTTTTGTCTTTCCTTCTCCTTCCCTCTTTCCTGACGAGGCAACCGTTGGTTGCGAAAGCTAGAATTTTGTGTGTATGTTTGTGTTTGTTTGTGTGTCTATCGACCTGCCAGCGCTTTTGTTTGGTAAGTCTCATCATCTTTCTTTTTAAATATATTTTTCCCACGTGGAATGTTTCCCTCTATTATATATATATATATATATATATATATATATATATATATATATATATATATATATATATATATATATATATATATACACACACACACACTCACACACACACACACACACACACAAACAAACACAAACCGCAACAAACAGTTGCTTCATCAGGAAAGAGGGAAGGAGAGGGAAAGACGAAAGGATGTGGGTTTTAAGGGAGAGGGTAAGGAGTCATTCCGATCCCGGGAGCGGAAAGACTTATCTCTGCCCAAACTCTTTGCCTCTGTATATGTCTGCTTGTGTCTGTATATGTGTGGATGGATATGTGTGTGTGTGCGAGTGTATACCCGTCCTTTTTTCCCCCTAAGGTAAGTCTTTCCACTCCCGGGATTGGAATGACTCCTTACCTTCTCCCTTAAAACCCACATCCTTCCCTCTTTCCTGACGAAGCAACCGCTGGTTGCGAAAGCTAGAATTTTGTGTGTATGTTTGTGTTTGTTTGTGTGTCTATCGACATGCCAGTGCTTTCGTTTGGTAAGTCACATCATCTTTGTTTTTAGATATATTTTTCCCACGTGGAATGTTTCCAAGCTTTCGCAACCAACGGTTGCTTCGTCAGGAAAGAGGGAAGGAGAGGGAAAGATGAAGGGATGTGGGTTTTAAGGGAGAGGGTAAGGAGTCATTCCAATCCCGGGAGCGGAAAGACTTACCTTAGGGGGAAAAAAGGACAGGTATACACTCGCACACACACACACACACACATATCCATCTGCACATACACAGACACAAGCAGACATTTGTAAAGGCAAAGCTCTGCTGTAGCGTGACACAGCTTGCAGTATCGAGGGCATCGTGGTAGGTCACAGTGTGGTAGGTGACAGTGCTGCCCAGAATTGAGCTCTGAACCATTGTCTGGAGAGTAGTAGTGGGTAGGTGGACTCCTACGATGGTTAACAGTCCATTACAGTTGGTTTCAGGGTGCTGGCTGCCAGGACATGCTCACTTAGGCAGAGGACTGTGGTTCACAGCACAGTAGTGTCAGTGGTGGCTTCGTTGCTGCTTTGGTAGCTCTCATAGTGATAACAACACACATCTGGCACCTTAACACAGCCTCACTGTGCCAGTCATTATGCACTCAGCTGGGCCAGGGTGTAAATGCAGCTGCTTGGCCCTGATCATGTGGAAGGGCAGCCTTTGTATGTCACTGTAGGAAGGTCCGGAACAGGGTAGGTGACCACTGTCTGTCTGTTATGAGGTGGCAGTGTGCCAAACTGCAGAAGCTTCCTGATGTCCCAGATCATTGACCTGCTGAAAGAGGCTGAAGCAGAAGTGTGTGCTCTATGAAGGGTGTTTCTGTCTCCAAGACATTGGCTATAGCTGTAACACTCCAAATACAGCAGTGGCATTCGCTGTGACCTAGACCTTTACATTATGATATGGGGGTATTTTCTGTAGTTATGTTGTTTTTGCGGCATTATAATTAAGAAAACTCCATATGTGGAAGGATTTGGACACATTTTACAGCATTGTGTACTTCATACAGTAGAGGAGCAGTTCAGAGATAATGATTGTTTATATCAGCATGACATTACCCTGTCATAAAGCAGTTTGCGTGAGGCAATAGTTGGCGGACATTCGCATTCCTCAAATAGGCTGACCTTCCCACAGTCCTGACCTGAACCCATGTGGAGTACCTTAGGTTGAATTAGAATATCGGCTTTGCCCAGAATCCAACACTGAACATCAGTACCTTCTCTGGTTTTGGCGCTTGAGGAAGAGTGACCTGCCATTCCTCCACAGACATTACACCTCATTGAAAGTGTACCTTGATGACTGAAAGGCACAGAGTGGACACATACCACATTAATTTCTACCAGTAGGTGCCTTGATAATTAGATCTGATAGCATATATTCATCTCAGGCAAACGGGTATTGTCCTGTTATTTTATTTTTTTAAGGTAGTGCCCTCAACATCAATGTGGCAAGCATTTGTTTATCATACACCACCAATTTAGAAACATGTCTCACACATATTCCTCATTCAGCACCTCTTACTCAGCTTGAAACTTTCATTTCTGACAATTAGTGCTATACATCAAAATACACAGTTTTGCTTTCTCTGATGCTGTACAACTTTGACTCTAATGATTTTTTTTGTATGTAGATGTGCCTCAGTGTTTTATTTGTATTTTTTAAAAGTAGACCTGGGACTTGATAAGTTTCCCTTGTGCCAAATTGATGTTACAGGTCCATGGGCCGATTCCGCAAGTGCTGCTGCTGCATCTCGCTTAGAAATGCCACGCTCTTCATCGCTGTGCTGACCTCGGTACGTATTGCAACTAAAATCAGTGTCTAATTAATATTGTGCTGTGCTTATAATGTCTAAACTCCAATAATCCCATTCCGATAAAATGTAGAGCCACATCCAATGAAATGAGTTTTGACATGCACTCCAGACTCAATGTTGGCAATACTGTGTCAGTTTGGGCACATGTCAACTAAATCTGTAGTGTGTGTACTAAAATCTTTTATGAAGTAAGTGTGCTTAAGTTGCAGGGAAAGTTAAAAAGTAACTGAAGTATAATAATACTCTAAAACTCATGCTAACCTGTTCACATACCTTGACACACAGCAGGGAGGTCACCACACCTGTATTGAACTAAGACAGCAGAATAACAACCCTTGGTCTACTACACCAGCCAGCCTGCATGTAGTTCTCAGTGGTTTTCCACTGTCATTTAGGTCAATGCTGGGATCGACCTGGATCTCTCTCAGAAAATGTAACAACCAAACAGTTAAAATAGGATATGTGGCACACCACTTCCCTCCCTTGGTTTAAAAACTACTGTAGTGACAGGAAGGTTATCCAGCAACAAGTTAAAATTAATTTATCTCTGCCGTATCATGAAAACAGTAGACCCACAGTAGGGGATAAATGATAGGAAAGAGTGAGACGATAAAATACATACATATGCATACACCCAAGTGGAAATGCTGTCATGTACTTAGCCCAATTTTAGTCCAAGTATTACAGTAAAAAAAGATATTAATTGGAATGATCTAAAGTAGTACAGCATACAGTATCCTATCAAAAGTATCCAGACATCTACTGGTCAACAGTAATATGTGATTGGCACAGCCTTCGCCTTTGACAGATTGAATGCTGCTGGGGACACTTGCAGAGAGGTTTCAAATGCCTGTGAATGAATGACAGCCCATTCTTCCTCAAGAGCCCAAAACAAGGAAGGTAGTGGTTAGGTTCAAGTCAGAACTCTGTGCAAGCCAGTGTATTTCAGGAACATTATTGACCACAAACCATGCATCACAGAAGCTCCTGATACAAACCATCATGTACAAACTGTCCCTGTACTCTATGAAGTATACACTGCTGTACAGATGTTCATATCCTACATTTATTGTGTTTTTAAGCACAATAAGGGGACCACACTCTTCCTACAAAAAATCCCCGTACCAAAACACCAACTCTCCATACTCCACTGTTGGCACTACAGATGGTGTCAGGCATTCTCCATACTTAAACCCATCCTTCGTATTACCAAAGGATTGTTGTTGTGGTCTTCAGTCCAAAGACTGGTCTGATGTAGGTCTCTGTGCTACTCTATCCTGTGCAAGCATCTTCATCTCTCAATAATTACTACAACCTACATCCTTCTGAACCTGCTTACTGTATTCATCTCTTGGCCTCCTTCTACAATTTTTACCCCCCCACACTTCCTTCCAGTACTAAATTGATGTTTCAGAATGTGTCCCATCAACCGATCCCTTCTTTTAGTCAGGCTGTGCCACAAATTTCTTGTCTCCCCAATTGTGTTCTGTTCCTCCTCATTGGTTACTTGATCTACCCATCTCATCTTCAACGTTCTTCTCTAGCACCACATTGCAAAATCTTCTATTCTCTTATCATCTAAACTGTTCATCACCCACGTTTCACTTCCATATGTGGCTACACTCCAGCAAATACATTCAGAAAAGATTTCCTAACACTTACATCTATACTCAGTGTTAAAATATTTCTCTTCTTTAGAAATGCTTTTCTTGACATTGCCTGTCTGCAGTTTATATCCTCTCTACTTTGGCTGCCATTGGTTATTTTGCTCCCCAAATAATGAAACTCATCCACTACTTTAAGGTCCTCATATCTTAATCTAATTCCCTCAGCATCACTTGATTTAATTTGACTTCATTCTGTTATCCTTGTTTTGCTTTTGTTGATGTTCATTTTATATCCTCCTTCAAGACACTGACCACTCCATTCAACTGCTGTTCAAAGTCCTTTGTTGTCTGTGACAATCAAAATGTCACCAGCAAACCCCAAAGTTTTTATTTCTTCTCCCTGGACTTAAATACCTGTTCCAAATTCTTCTATGGTTCCCTTTACTGCTTTACAAAGGGTATAGAACTACTGGGCAATAGGTGACTGGAAACAAGTGATCTGGAGTGATGGATCCTGCCAAAGGGTACAGCATGATTCATTACTCCAAATCACTCATTTCCAGCCATCCACTGCCCAGAGGTGTTGCTCTTTACTCCATGTAAGTGTCACTTACCATAGATCACAGAAATGTGTGGCTTGTGAGGAGGTGTTCAACCATTGTAACCCACATTTTTTAATTCCCTATTGTAATACCACAACCCTTTGGGACCCTACCAGTCTCATCCCCACTTTCCCAAAGACAGCACATGTGTGATATTAGTATGCTGCTTTGATTTTATCTTTTTTGGTTTTCTGGATTTGAACACACTGAAGATTTTCTTTTGCAGCAAATTAATATTTTGCATTAATTTAAGCTGTTGTTTTGACATTGTTTATGTTGGGCCTCACCAATATGCTGAATGAAGGAAACATGTCAGGTTAAAAGCTGATTTACCATCACTATTTGTACATTATACAAACTTCAGGCACATGGTAGGAATAAAATTGCTATTGCAATTATGGAGTAATTAACAATTAAAGTTCTGGTATTTCTAGTCATTGAAAGACAGCTATTTTTATGTTTTCAAAATAAAAAACGAATTGTATCCATAATAGAAATATGATATGTTAATTTTTCAGTCAGAATTAAGCATACTAACATTTTAATTTGTGTTAGTTAATGGAATTGTAATTACAACTATACAGAAATGTAAAGTTTTACTCTTACAAAATTTAATTAATTGAATCTCAAGCTTTCATTCAATAAAACTAATCCCTCTGTTCACCTGAAAATGATAGGATGATTATACTTTAAGTAAGTAAAATGATGTATGGAAATTACTGAAATATATTGTTGTAATGATAAAACATGTAATTTATAGTCTTAATAGAATAGGAAACAGATTGTTCCTGTTGTTGTAGGAAATTATTCACTTTTATTTCATGTAAATTTCTATATAATTTGGCAAGATTTATGTAAAAGTTTTAATTGCTAAACCTAAAAATTTAATATGTAACAATGTCAGTAATTATTTAAAATCACATAAATATAGATGATTTATACACCAGGAGGAGCTTGAGAAGGAAGCACTCCTGACTATCGAAAATGCAAATAAATATTTAACACAAAACAACCTGTTTATGAATCAGTCTAAAACAATGAATGTAGTATTTCAGACCAAGCATAGTGAAAATTATAATATAAATGTTAATATAAATGGAAAGACTATTAAAGAAGTAACCAGCACAAATTTTCTAGGAACTATAATAGACAAACATTTGGCAAGGGGGGAGCACATTGATGTACTGTGTAAAAAGATAAACAAACAGATCTTCATCATGCATAAAACAGCTAAGACTGTGGATGATAAAGTCTTCAGATCAATGTATTATGGACTTGTCTTCCCACATTTGTCTTATTCAGTTCATATATGTGGAAGTGCACAAGCTGGCTACCTAAAAAGAATATTCACAATTCAGAAAAGGGCAGTGAGATGCATTGCAAAAATACCACCAAGACAGACCTGTAGGCAAGCTTTTGTATACTATAATATTATGACAGTATATTCACTGTACATATACCAAAGCATAATGGCGGTAAGGTCAAGTGATAAACACCTCCTAAATAAAGATGTACACAAACACGGTACAAGAGGAAATGAAAATTACTACATGATAAACAGAAATCTAAAACTGTCTATGACTGCCCCAGAAGAAGCAGGCAAAAGGTTTTTTAATAAACTCCCCAAAATCATTAAAAAAGAAACAGATCTAAAATGTTTTAAAAATCATTTGAAACTATATCTCACAGAGAAATGTATATACAGTTTGAGTGAATACTAAGATGGTGTTGAAATATATCATTACTGAAATGTACCTTTAAAAATTATCATTTCTGTATGTTGTTTGGATTTGTGTGTACATATAATGTGAAACATGTAATACCTTTGTATGATTATGGACTATTTCTGTTTAATCATCTGTTTTATTTATATATAATGAAATCAAGTTTGATGTTAATAGCCTATTGTATGACACACCCAATACTCTCAGCTGGAGTCCATGGGCAAAGAATAAATAAATAAATAAATAAAACCATCTCTCAGTTGGAGTTCAGTTTGTTATCAGTCATGAGACAGTGTCAAGTCAATTTTACATGTAGTCTGCCACCGAACACCTAGTGTGCAAAATAAAACTCTTGTGAACACGAATTCCTCGAGGTTATTTCTACCATCGCATGATTCCTGAGTCACTGTGCAGTAACATTGAGATGAACCTATTTCAACATTAAGAATCAGCACCACAGATTGCACAAGATACATATTATTGAGGATATCTATAATATGATGTGGTATTCTGTTGGGTTAAGCAACACATCCCAAACTACACCACAACAAAAAATAATTTTTCATCATGTTACATTACACTACACCTAGTCATTGCACTAGCTGGACAGCTCATAGTGTTTTGGCACTCAAGAGTGATTTCTTCCACTGATTTGATTTTGTTCAACCACCTTCTACAACCCTCAGTGGTTCCTGTAAATTAGTATATGAGGTCTGTCTGGTGGTAGTTTAGCTGTGATTGTTTCTTCATGTTTCCACTTCAGAATCACATCATCAACAGGTGACTCAGTCAGTTTTAGAAGGGTTGAAATATCTTGGACAGATTTGTGACTAAAGTGATGTCCGATGGTGAGTACATTCACAGCAATGAGCTCTTCGGACAACCAGTTCTACTGACAATGCAATGCTATCTGGTGGTTCCTCCTCTTGTGATACCTAGGGGACAGTCTCGCATTACATAAGGGGGTCTGTACTTTTGATAAGGTAGTGTATAAGAATCCCTCTACAATCATAGTAGCAAACAAGAATGATCCACCCACTCCACAACACTTTAAAACCTCCAGCACAAAATGTGTGAAAGTTTTACTCCATTTGTTTGTCAGCTACAATAGGGGCCATGTCCCCACTTAAGTTTGCTCCTACCCTCTCCTCAAGATGTGAACTGCACTCGGATAAAAGGTAGTGTGCAATGATTCGTACATCACATGTATCACAGATTGGAGACATTTTGTGACATGGTTAATGGACAGTGTTGTGTTCAGATATGGGTTAGGGTGACTTCGGTCCATCAGAGCAACAAGTATGAGTACACCACAGCCAGTTTACTATCAATTACTGTTAACCGACCATCCTCACACAGATCCACAGCTCTAATCTCTCAACAGCAAGATGACAACGTGCAAGGGAATGGTACATTGTGCCACATTTTGTTCCCTGCAGGCCTTCTTGGCTGTGTGGTCTGTTTCATAATTCCGCTAGGTCCCCACACATCCTGGTAACCCAGCACAGCCACAGTACTACCCCTGTTGTTGAACAAGCTGCAGTTTATCTTGTGTTGTTTGTATAATCTTCTCTCCTGGCTACATTTGCTACAATGTTTGAGGACACTAAGCAAAGCTTTTTACTTTGGTGATGCATCACCTGCTCTAGTGCCTTCAGAATCAAATGCAGTTCTGCACTAATTTTATTGTACTGATTGTGAAGACAATTCATGAAGTCATGGTCAGGGAAAGTGACTGAACAGCCTAGGAAACCCTCTTGCTTTGAGACATCAGTGCACACAACAATATCATCATGAAGCCTACCTAAAAGTTGTAAAATTAGGACCTAAGCAATAAATCTGAAGTTCATTCATTCTTAAAATCTATTAAATCTAAAATAATTATAATTCTGCATTTCTTGAAAAGTCAAAAATTAAATCTACCTCACCTTACTGTAAAACTTTGAAGTGAGGTACATCTATCTTTAAAACAGTCCTTTTTGTGGATCCCAGACCTCTATGACATCCAATAAAATAACAGACATTAAAGTCTTCAGCAAGTTTGTATTTATGTGTTTGTCATTTGCAACAACCCACTCACCTATTTTCGACCCAACATAAACAAAGCTGGTTTCATTATTATTCATACGGCTTAATCATCGTTATTGCAGTGACTATGTTTGCTTTGTTGCAGGACCAATTAGAAAGATTAGCCAGTCATTCACTGTTGCCCAGGAGATGTCTGAATGCGAATATGATTTTAAGAACATTCTTCATGGAGGCTCCTTTCTTGTCCCCTCCCAATAAGGATAGAAAGTATATAATCATTCAAAAATGGTGAAAACTATTAACTTTTGTCTTCTGTTTACAAGACTAAAACATGTACAGTGAAATAGCCACGCCAAGGACTAAAATTAATCACCACCATTATAATGGCCTCAAAGAATTGACAAGTTTCGAAAAATGGAAAATCCAGTATGTTGTTACAATTGACAAGTTTCTTCAGATGTCATAGCCAGCAGAAGTGAATCATTGATAATACAGTCTTGAAGAGTAGAATATTGCAATGATGTTGGTTGTTGCATTTCACCTGCTGTTCCAAATAGTCTCAGATGTTTTCTATGGAACTAATGTTGGGTGATTTAGCAGGGTGCCTCAGTATTCATCAAACCAGAAATGTCTGCACACAGCCCTATAAACACGGCTGTTGTCATCTTCGAAGATGGAAGTGTCTGCAGCATGCTCACTATGAAGATGTAAAAGCTAGGGCAACACTTGGTAACCAACAATTTTGAAGTAAACTTGCTGGTTCATGTTTATGGTAACTCAACTCACATGACTGTCATGGAAGTTGGCCCAATGAGAGCAGCAGTACCACAGATCAGTAAACCACAGTCTAACAGCCAACGTTCCTGCCACTTTCTAATTCTGACACATTATGGAACATGTTTCTCCTTCTTACACGAGTCATAACACCATCTTCTCACAAACAAACAACATTCAAGTCAGCTTTCTTAATAAGAAAACTACACATTAAACTCTCCTTGTACACAGAATGTAGTAGGTGTTTGTTGGAATGGTGCTTTCATTTCCTTTATTTGAACATAAACACTAGTTACAAGATTGGTACAGGTTGAGAGTTTGCAATCAACAAAACTTCCAGCTGCAAGCATCTTTGCAAAGAATGAACACTGAGAAATTCTGCAAGTTCAAAAATAAAGCCCAAGTCAGTCATACTGCTATGAGAAATCCAGACAGAGTCAACAACCAAACATAGCCCAAGCTTGGAGGATGGGTCATCAACAAGCAGCTGGTGTATAAGGTGTAAGCATATAGATTGAACACAACAGTCACTTTTTGCCAGCCTTATCCTGTTTTGGAGACCGTGGAATCTTACCATGTGACATTATGAGGTGGAAAAGGGCACGTCTCCAACCTACTTCACTTTGCTTGCTGCCTGCTGCATGTATGCATTCCCTCTAGTTGTGGCTCCATGTAAATAGTCTCACTGCCTGAGTTTCTGGCTACAGCTCCATTACTCCAACCTATTTTTTTTATGGATACTCTTAAATAGTAATTGTGCACATATCTGAACATGTAGTACTTTGATCATTTGTAGCATGCTACCTTCATGGTGTTTGTATTTTACTAACGAGCTGTGTATACGGAACTTCCTGGCAGATTAAAACTGTGTGCAGGGCTGAGACTCAAACTCAGGACCTTTGCCTTTCTTGTGCAAGTGCTCTATCAACTGAGCTGCTCAAGCACAACTCAACCCATTCTCACAGCTTTATCTTCATCAGTACATCATCATTTGCCTTCCAAACTTCCTGTCCTCCTTTCTTCCAGGAGCGCTAGTCTTGCAAGTTTCACAGGAGAACTTCTGTGAAGTTTGAAAGGTAGGAGACAAGGTATTGGTGGAAGTAAAGCTGTAAGGATGGATTGGGAGTCACGTATGTGTAGCTCAATTGATAGAGCAGTTGTCCACAAAAGGCAAAGGTCCTGAGTTTGGATATGTCTGACACACAGTTTTAATCTGCTGGAGGTTTCATATTAGAACACACTCCACTGCAGAGTGAAAATTTCATTCTGCAAATTATATGTTAATGTTTCAGCCCCAAAATGGATCCCTGTGGTTCCGTAGTGTGTACGTTAACACGGAGACCGTGGAATCTTACCATGTGACATTATGAGGTGGAAAAGGGCACGTCTCCAACCTACTTCACTTTGCTTGCTGCCTGCTGCATGTATGCATTCCCTCTAGTTGTGGCTCCATGTAAATAGTCTCACTGCCTGAGTTTCTGGCTACAGCCCCATTACTCCAACCTATTTTTTTATGGATACTCTTAAATAGTAATTGTGCACATATCTGAACATGTAGTACTTTGATCATTTGTAGCATGCTACCTTCATGGTGTTTGTATTTTACTAACGAGCTGTGTATACGGAACTTCCTGGCAGATTAAAACTGTGTGCAGGGCTGAGACTCAAACTCAGGACCTTTGCCTTTCTTGTGCAAGTGCTCTATCAACTGAGCTGCTCAAGCACAACTCAACCCATTCTCACAGCTTTATCTTCACCAGTACATCATCATTTGCCTTCCAAACTTCCTGTCTTCCTTTCTTCCAGGAGTGCTAGTCTTGCAAGTTTCACAGGAGAACTTCTGTGAAGTTTGGAAGGTAGGAGACAAGGTATTGGTGGAAGTAAAGCTGTAAGGATGGATTGGGAGTCATGTATGTGTAGCTCAATTGATAGAGCAGTTGTCCACAAAAGGCAAAGGTCCTCCTGAGTTTGGATATGTCTGACACACAGTTTTAATCTGCTGGAGGTTTCATATTAGAACACACTCCACTGCTGAGTGAAAATTTCATTCTGCAAATTATATGTTAAAGTTTCAGCCCCAAAATGGATCCCTGTGGTTCCGTAGTGTGTACGTTAACACGGCTGTTGGCTCTCGAATGTACGGTTCCTCTGTTTGTTTACTGCTGACACAAAGAACGATTGCAAATTAGACATGACATCGATATAGAAAGCGCATTTGCAGGTGTGCAGCGTGGCCGACCTGACGGGGCGAGCCGTGGAGCTGCTGTCGCTGGACCCCACGTGCTCCACTGCCGTCTGGGAGATTGCAGCCCTGAGAAGACTCGGCATCGGGCTGGATAGTGCAGTCGACGAGGGCTGCCTGACCGGGGCCAGCACACGTGGTGGAGGTAACAGCGGTGGCGGGTTTCGTGTTCACGGTGAAAGCAGCAATGGCATTGAAGTTCACATCCGGGAAAAAGGTCAGGACGTCACCCAGGACGGAAGTGGTGCTGTGGCCGGTGGCTACTGGGGGCGTGAGTACTGTAAGGGAACCTTCATTCTGTTCTAGTCTGTCACTACATTTGTAAACAATACAACACCCTCAACATGAAGACTGAAAATCAAAAACAAATTATCTATCAAACCATCTACCAAACATTGCTCCAATCACATTTTCATACACTGGTGTCCAAAACTTAAAACCAAAAGTAGCTTTCACATTGTGTCACTGTCGAGAAACATAGCTCAGTAAAATGTAAGGATCATATGTGAAAAGAACTGCCACACACCAATAGGTGGCTTGCGGAGTATGATGTAGATATAACTGAAAGAATTACTCAATGATATGAACAGAAATGACAATTTTACTCAGAGACAATAATTACACTGAAGTCACCTTAACTCATTTTGGTCCATGGACATTACAAAAGGAAGAATGTAGTTCTTAATAGGGTGTGTGATTGCTGTGGATGACAATGCATGCTCTACAACGTGCCCCCCTGCTGGCTGCTAGGTTGGTAAGGAGTGCTGTGGTGGGGCTCACCACTCACCCAGCAGCACATTTGATAACTTCCAGATGGCTGTTGGTGCATATGAATGTGCTGCAATACATCTCCTTAATGCATTCCACACATGTTCGATGGGATTTAAGTGAGGAGAATGGGTAGGCCAGTCCGTTTGTGCAGTATCCTCCTATTCTGTAATCTCCTCCACCTGCAATTTTTCAATTCAGCTGTATTGTGATCCATAAAAATGAAGTCTGGGTCGAATGCACCCCTGAAAAGATGCACATGCAGATTTAGTAAAGTGTCACCAAAATGGTGATTGGTGAGTGTACCGTTTTCAAAGATGTGGAGGCCAGTACACCCATGCAACACCATGCGTCCCCACACTGTAACACCTTGACTACCAAAATGATTGTGTTTGACAATTCTACATGTACCATCGTACAGTGAGGGGTGGGAACGTGTTATGCACCCAGGAAAATTATTGAACATGATGGTTTTGCAGTTCAGGTTTTAGTGTGGAGACGCATAATGTTGCATGGGAACACTCATTGGTCATCATTATTATGACACTGTACTCCTCCCTCTGTGTGTCTTTTCAAGGGTGCATTCAGACATGACTTCATTTTTATAGATGACGGCACAGGTGGAGAAGCTCTTGGAATGTGAGTATATCCAGCCAATGGACTGGTCCACCTGTTCCCCTGACATAAATCACATCAGGAATGTGTGAGAAGTGTTGGGAAGACACATTGCAGCATGTCCATGAGCACCACCAGCCATCTAGCAACCACACTGGTAGAGGTATGGAACACTCTACCAGAGGAACTCTGTACCAACCTTGTGACTTACATGGGAGCATGTCGCAGAACATGCATTGCCACCCGACGTGAGCACACATCTTATTAAAAACCGTGTCCTGTCTTTTGTAACCTCCAGGAGAACAGCATGAATTGCAGTGATTTCAATGTAATTATTGCCTTTGAATAAAAGTGTCATTTCTGTTCATATCATTGTGTATTTCTTTGAGTTTCCTTCTGTACTATGTTGCAGTAGTCCCTTGTGTGTTTGGTCCAAGTTCCATTGAGCTATGTTACTTAGCAGTGACACATCATGCACAACTTATTTTCATCCTCAGGTTGTGCACACCACTGTATTAAATCTGAGCACTGTTTATAAAAGGTTATTTCCAACGAGGGTAAGTCAATTATTATCCAAAAAGTAGTTATAAAATTTTATTGTAATCAAATATGAAACTTATAAGAACATCATTTTTCGATACAGTCTCCTTGTGTTTCAACACACTTGGTCCATCATTGTACAAGCTTCCTGACGTCATAAAAGAAGGTTCTCGGTTGAACTGTGAGCCAGGAATGCACAAAAAACAGATCACTGAATGTTGATCATTCTTTGGTGCAAATAGACAGTGGAGCAGCCATGATTAACAGCAAGGCAGTGATAACTAAACTAACATAGCAGCTTGAAAACTGCAAAGATACAACAAGAAATAAACAAAGCATGCATCATCAACATAAAATGAGAGTACTACAAAAATAAACAAAAATATAACTAAATTGCAGATAATAATTGACTTGCTCTCGTATTTAGTGAATTCTCATTTGCAGAGTGGCATGTTATAATTATACTTCGCTCATCTTGGACCATGGTGCATCAGTAAATGCACAAATAAAATCATTTACATTTCACTTGACTTCAAGTATTATTGTAATAAACTCATCAAAGCACTGAAAACTGTATAATACATGCTACACAAAATAAACGATGATTCCATCAGTGCAATCTGAGCCAAAACTGAGAATAATAATGCATAGCTGAGTCTGTGATAACAGTTATCCATAACTGTGACTATGATGATAATAATAAGCCTAAAATTGAGACATAACTAAACTACAGCTAAACCAAAAACAAAAATGTACCATGCAGTTACAGCCACCACCTAATTTATAATCATTTAACAATTAATAAATTTCTTACTTTGTTAAATTTTATTCTTGAAATCACAATTATTTTACTTAAATATTTTTTTTAAGATCGTGTGCCATTATTTATGCTGGATTCCTCTTTATATTTGTTGACATCAAATTCTTTTGCCAAATCTGCCTCTCTAATACAAATATGTGATCATTTTCATACAATTCACAAACGATTCCACTTTTATTTAAATTTATACTTATCTAAAATTTCTTTAAATGCTATCATCTATTGAATAATTATGCATCACGTAGAATAACTCAAGCTCTGTTTTATATCAGTTGCCTTATTTTCATATGACAAATAATGCTTTTACATAACATATAACAACAAAGAACACATCACCTGCTTTTTATTGCTATGTATATTCTATAAGTTATGCTGATTTTTATATATAAATTCAGGACAGAACAAAATACTCGAATTATTAACCAAAAGTGTTAAATTCTCTACTCAGGAACTGTACGTTATTGCCAGTACTATGAAATGACAATTTATAAATTGGAAATATATGAGTGTATCAGGTACTTGATAGAAAGTGTAGATTGAATAATGTACTAATAAAAATTTAAGATGGTTATGTTTCAAGACTCTTTCACAAAAGTAACTTTTTAGTGAAAACTGACCGCTCATTGTGGGTGGGTGTCACACACTTTTGCTTGTAAATCAGCAATCTCAACAATGTGGTGAATGTGTCAGTGACTTCAACGATTAATGTGCTGAATGTAGGATTCTAAAATGCTGAGAGTATGCTGCAGGCGGCAGATGCACAGAAAGAATGGAGTGTGGCATAATCTACTATCGCTGGAAATTAACCTACTCTCGCTGAGCTCACTCCTATTATAGCAATGAATGTTGTGCTTCTGATCCTTCTTAATAATTATCTACTTGTTTTCTTACCACAGTTAAAAAATTCATGTGAAGCACAGGTATCTTTTCTTGCATTGCTCTCCCACAAAAGAGATGAAATATTTGTAAACAAAAAGGTACTGGTACTGTTTTTACATGTTACTATACCTGTGCATACAAGATAATATAAATTGATAAATGTTTATGTAAATTGTTTCATTGGTGAAGAAGTCAGTTCTATTTAATGAGAAACTGGCACTTACAAAGAACAAGATATAAAGTACATAGTATAAAGAAAAGTATTATTTGGTGTTTGTAAGCATATATATTTTCTTGAGAACATGGATCTAGATGTTTTAAAGTGTTCAGACAACATGTTTCCTATTCTTCCACGTCTCAGGAGGGTAGAGAATTTACCTTATGACCTTTTTCAAGAACATCCATTATGAATTTCAGTTTGGTCATTAATAATCTCTGTCTTTGCTTGTTCTATTAATATGTTTCAATGTTTTCTTAAAATGAACGGTCTTTCAGTAACCTCACTTTCACTGTTCAGCTGTCAAACTGCACAGCAGACAGCTCTTACAACCTTTTGGTGATAAGCATGTAAATGAAAATGACAATTCGTGACATGTAAGACTGAGTACAGCAATAAAACTCCAAGGTCACAGCTGTAGACTTACTTGCCACAAGTAGTCAATAGAGACAGAAACACTGTTCACGTAAAAGGGGCCTAGACTTTGGCAGCTAATGTTCCTGATGCATGTTTTGTGCAGTGTTGCTCAACTGAGGTAACAGGTTTCAGTCCTGGCTGTGGAGAAAATATGAATGAAAAGGACCTACAAAATTGAACATCAGGCACAAATGGGACAATGGAATGGTTCCATTCAAAAGTAATCATGACATGTATTGAGATATTTTTCCCACTGGGAGATGAGGTGATCAATTCCTGTTTTTCAGAATGCAGTCTGCCACTGTCAGATCCACAACTGCACCAACTCTTGCACTTCCTCATCCAACAAACCAACGTCCACACGTCTTCCTTCAGGTCGCCAAAGATGTGAAAATCACATGATGAAAGAGCTGGGCTGTACAAATGATGTGGCAGTGCTCCCCAACCAAATTGCTGAAGTGTGCCCTTCATCCGACTGTCAGTGTGGGGGCGGGTTTAAATGAATTATGCAGTAGGTTGATTCCGCCTGACAGCATTCCTGGGTATTTTGACATTAAGCTATGTTGCAGTCTCTGCAAAGTGTCTTCATAGTGGTGCACATTGACTGTGGTTCCACACTTGAGGAACTTGAGGAGCAGAGGGCCCTTGCAGTTGAAGGGAGGATGTCATCATAATCTGATCAGAGCTTATGTGAACAGTTTAGGATTTGTTTTGCATGGAAGATAAGGGATGTTTTCACTGTTCGCTTTCCTCTTTGCCCTTGGGCTATTGGAATGCTGTTGGTCCGAATCATCATGTTGCATGATAGTGCCTGCACCCACACTGCTAACTGGACAAAGGCTATGCTGCAGTGATTTGATTGGGAAACACAGCAACTTCCTCCATATTGCCTGGATCTTTCATTGTCTAATTTTTACATCTTTGGTGACCTGAAGAAAGACATATGTGGACATAAGTTTCTCATATGATGAAGTGCAAGAGTGGGTGTGGTTCTGGATCCATCAGCAGTTACAGCATTGTATGAAACAGGAATTGATCATCTTGCTCCCCAGTGGGATAAATGTCATAACACATGAGGTGATTATTTTTGAGTGGAAACATTCCATGGTCCCAGTGTGGCATATGTTTGGTTTTCATCTGAATGCCCCTCATAAGAAAATACATTTATATTACACTCCTGGAAATGGAAAAAAGAACACATTGACACCGGTGTGTCAGACCCACCATACTTGCTCCGGACACTGCAAGAGGGCTGTACAAGCAACGATCACACGCACGGCACAGCGGACACACCAGGAACCGCGGTGTTGGCCGTCGAATGGCGCTAGCTGCGCAGCATTTGTGCACCGCCGCCGTCAGTGTCAGCCAGTTTGCCGTGGCATACGGAGCTCCATCGCAGTCTTTAACACTGGTAGCATGCCGCGACAGCGTGGACGTGAACCGTATGTGCAGTTGACGGACTTTGAGCGAGGGCGTATAGTGGGTATGCGGGAGGCCGGGTGGACGTACCGCCGAATTGCTCAACACTTGGGGCGTGAGGTCTCCACAGTACATCGATGTTGTCGCCAGTGGTCGGCGGAAGGTGCACGTGCCCGTCGACCTGGGACCGGACCGCAGCGACGCACGGATGCACGCCAAGACCGTAGGATCCTACGCAGTGCCGTAGGGGACCGCACCGCCACTTCCCAGCAAATTAGGGACACTGTTGCTCCTGGGGTATCGGCGAGGACCACTCGCAACCGTCTCCATGAAGCTGGGCTACGGTCCCGCACACCGTTAGGCCGTCTTCCGCTCACGCCCCAACATCGTGCAGCCCGCCTCCAGTGGTGTCGCGACAGGCGTGAATGGAGGGACGAATGGAGACGTGTCGTCTTCAGCGATGAGAGTCGCTTCTGCCTTGGTGCCAATGATGGTCATATGCGTGTTTGGCGCCGTGCAGGTGAGCGCCACAATCAGGACTGCATATGACCGAGGCACACAGGGCCAACACCCGGCATCATGGTGTGGGGAGCGATCTCCTACACTGGCCGTACACCACTGGTGATCGTCGAGGGGACACTGAATAGTGCACGGTACATCCAAACTGTCATCGACCCATCGTTCTACCATTCCTAGACCGGCAAGGGAACTTGCTGTTCCAACAGGCGAATGCACGTCCGCATGTATCCCGTGCCACCCAACGTGCTCTAGAAGGTGTAAGTCAACTACCCTGGCCAGCAAGATCTCCGGATCTGTCCCCCATTGAGCATGTTTGGGACTGGATGAAGCGTCGTCTCACGCGGTCTGCACGTCCAGCACGAACGCTGGTCCAACTGAGGCGCCAGGTGGAAATGGCATGGCAAGCCGTTCCACAGGACTACATCCAGCATCTCTACGATCGTCTCCATGGGAGAATAGCAGCCTGCATTGCTGCGAAAGGTGGATATACACTGTACTAGTGCCAACATTGTGCATGCTCTGTTGCCTGTGTCTATGTGCCTGTGGTTCTGTCAGTGTGATCATGTGATGTATCTGACCCCAGGAATGTGTCAATAAAGTTTCCCCTTCCTGGGACAATGAATTCACGGTGTTCTTATTTCAATTTCCAGGAGTATATTAATATGTGTATGGATACCACTTTTTTGATTTATGATCTGAAATTACATCATATAATTACATTCAGTGCATCTTATTAGTGAAGTTGCACAGTGGTGAGATGTTGAATGCTGGTTAAAATCCCAGTCCAGCCATCTAAATTTAAGTTTTCATTAATTTCCCTAAACAGATTATGGTACATTCTGGAATACTTCCTCCACTGCCAGGATTCAGACCTGCTACCTCCAAGTTAGCACTATTCCACCAAGCTCCTTTTCAAACCCAAGTTTCAACCCCACAATATTCAGTTTTGCAATAATAGTCATTCAATTTCCAAGACTTTATCTTCTACAGGAATGAAATTTTAAGTTACACATTCAACAAAAAGTTGTCATTTTCTAAAGAACTATCTAGTTTGAATCAGGAATAATTTTTGTACTGATGTACGAACAAATTTGGGGTTACTTCCTATGATCACACTCAAGGTAAAAGTTTTAAGTTATCTATCATGTATCTTTAATGCACCCTCCACTGCACACTCAACAACTATCCAGACAATAGTAAATCTCATCCCATTCTTTCGTTAGCATGTCTGCAGTTGCTGCATTCACTGCTGCTGCTGTGTAGCATTGAATTTCACCCAAATATGTTGGACTAGAATTCGTGTACCTGGAGTTTTTCACAACAGCCCACAAAAATAAATCTCCAAACATATCTGGTGACGATGGGGGCCAGTTGGGTGATGCAAGTCCTGAGGCACAGTCCCATACTCTGGAAGAAAATCACTCCGTGCAGTTGTAAATGAATTGCTCCTGTCGAAATTGAGAATGCAAAACTATCTTTTGTTGCTGTGTTGTCAGTATCTCAGTTCAATTTACATTGTATAATGAATGAATGAGCAACAAAGCTAGCTGTTCAGGGGAGACACTAGGAGCAGCCACATGAACTGGCAACTTATGACTGGTGCCAAGATAAACATCTAGCGTCAATGCTCAAGTTAAAATTTAGCACAAGTTTCTATCTTCGTTTGTGTAGAGCATAAATAGACCCACTAGTAATATATTCTTCTACTTCTTTTTGTGAGTTTTCTACACAATGTGATGCCTCTCACATCCAGGTTTCCATCTCTTACTATCTTATCAGTCCTCTTCTTGCATAGTTATGTCCTGCACCATACACTTCACTCCATCATTCCAACGCAGCCAGGGTCTTCCTCTTTTCTGTGTCATATAGATATTTTAGAAGGCCATCTTTCCTCTGGTATTCTTCTAATATGTTCATACCATTTTAGCCACTTATTTTCAATTGTGTCAACAGTATCCATTGTAAATCCCACCTGCTCTCGTAGCACTTCATTTCTTATTTTGTCTTTTCTTGTTACTTCACAACTTTGTCTTCAAACCTCCATCTCCATTGACTTTAATTTTTTCTGATTGATCCTGGAGACTTCCCATGCTTAGCACCATACAGAGCAATGCTCTCAACTGTAGTTGGATATATCCTTTCCAAATCTTTTGATGTAATTTTATTTTTTTATTTTTTCCCTTTCCTCTTCTTTGCTTTATTTCATCATTGCTACCACCTTTATTCAGAATGATTGTCCCTAAATATTTATATGATCAACTACACTTGACTGTAAATCCATCATCCATACGAGATCCTTCCTATACCTCCAGCAACCATATGTTCAGACTTTGTAAAGTTAATTTTCATGCACTGCTGCTCATATTCTTCTTCAAATTTTCTTAACATATATGACACAGCAGTTTCTTCCTCAGTAAAGATGACCTGATTGTCAGCAAAGTTTATAGAGAACAGGACATCATCATTTACTCTAATTCCCATGTTTTTGCACTTTATTTTCCAATTTTTCAGTGCTTTGTCCAAAGTATTTTGAAGAGAACTGATGCTAAGCAACATCTTGTCTCAGTCCTTTACTAACCTTAAGTTTCTGTGATAGTAGCTTCCTAATTTTAACATGACAAGTATTATCTGAATACAGCTTTCTAATGGCTTGTACACAACATTTGTGAATGTTCTGTTTGGTCATTGCTTTCCACATCCTAGAAAGTGGTACACTGGAGACACACATAGTTATTATAGACTTTCAGAGGGCCTATGACAGTGTACCATGTGTTTATATTCTGGCTATGAGAAGACTCCCTTCTATACTAGAGTTCACAGTAGTTTGCTGTCATGTCAGAGGCTCTCACCTAATAAATCGGCACCTCATGTGTCATGACATTTATCCCACTGGGGAACAAGATGATCAATTCCTGTTTCATACAATGCTGTCAGCTGCTGATGGATCCACAACCACACCCACTCTTGCACTTTCCCATCTGACAGACTGATGTCCATATATGTCTTTCTTCAGGTCACCAAAGATGTAAAAATTAAACAATGAAAGACAGCTCAATCATGCAGGCAGCTACTACTGCCCCTGCACACATCAGCAACACAGATACATCTACATCTATACTCTGCAAACCATTGTGAGGTGCACAGCAGAGGATACATCCCACTGTACCAGTTATTAGCATTTCTTCCCATTCCGCGTTCATATGTAGAGCACAGTAAGAATGATCGTTTGAGAGAGAGAGAGAGAGAGAGAGAGAGAGTGTTTGTGTGTGTGTGTGTGTGTGTGTGTGTGTGTGTGTGTGCAGTAATTATTCTAATCTTATTTTCACGAGTGATACATAGAGGGTCGTAGAGTGTGTGTGTGTGCATGTGTGTGTGTGTGTGTGTGTGTGTGTGTGCGTGTGTGTGCAGTAATTATTCTAATCTTATTTTCATGAGTGATACATAGAGAGTTCTAGTATATTCATAGAGTAATCATTTAAAACCAGTTCTTCAAACTTTGTTAATAGATTTTCTTGGAATAGTTTACAGCTGTCTTCAAGAGTCTGCCAGTTCAGTTCCTTCAGTATGTATGTGACACTCTCCCATGGATTCAACAAACCTGTGACCATTTGTGCTGCCCTTCTCTGTATATGTTAAATATCCCCTGTTAGTCCTATCTGGTATGGGTCTGACACATTCAAGCAGTGTCCTAGAACTGGTCACACACGTGATTTATAAGCAATCTCTTTCATAGACTGATTTTACTTCCCCAGTAATCTACCAATAAACTGAAGTCTACCACATGCTTTACCCAGGACTTAACCTATGTAAGCACTCCATTTCATATCACTACAAGGTGCTACACCCAGGTATTTGTATGAGTTGGCTGATTCCAACAGTTACTCATTGATATTATAGTCATAGGATACTACATATTTTTGTTTTGTGAAGTGCACAATTTTAAATTTCTGTTCATTTAAAGCAAGTTTCCAATCTCTGCACCACTTTGAAATCATATCAAGATTTGACTAAATATTTATGCAACTTCTGTCAGATAGTGTTTCATTGTAGAAAACTGCATCATCTGCAAAAAGCCTTTTTTACTATTAATATTTTCTACAAAGTCATTAACATACAACATGAACAGCAAGGGTTCCAACACACTTCCCTGGGTTACACTCAAAATTACTTGTACATCTGATGATGACTCTTCATCCAAGGTAACAAGTTGCATCCTCGCTACCAAAACGTCCTCGTCCAGTCACAAATTGCGTTTGATACCCCTCAAGAATGTACTTTTGACAATAAATATGAGATGACACCATCAAGACCGACCACCAACAAGTGAAGCTAAAGCCAGGAGAGGGCACCACCAACAAGGAACGTACTCAGTTCCACATGTCATATGACAGGGAAATAGTTCCAACAGTATTCCAACTGACGCAGCCACATAAGAGAGCAACAGGACAACAGGAGTCGCCTTAGAGACCCATAATTGGTCCAGGCAAGGGATGTCTTCACTGCATCAAACAGAATTGCTCTCAAAGTCCACTGTTAGGGATGACAAACCCTTTCCAGAAATCATCACCAATTATTCTCCCAGACTCTCATACTGCCTGATGTCCAGAGAAGTTAGCTTCTGCAGCAGCACAGTGTACTCATCACTAGTGACATTATTCTGAATAGGACATTCCAGCATTTTTGGCCCAAGTTCCTAAGTAATATCTTGTTGAACCTAAACCCGGGTAGCTATCACATACAGCCAGTGTTTATATGCTGAGTTTAGCATCCAGCAAGTGATTGCTCCTGAACTGGCTCCAGGCAATGTTTCTCTTGATGTACTTCATCTCTGACCAGTATTCTTAGCTCTTAGTATCCATCTGGCCTATTGTGATCAAAAGTGATTTTGCACCTGTTTTGTTATGCTTCTTACTGTATTATTGGCTTCTAATCCCCTACCATCAAAGGAGACATATGAAATTGCATGGTTCCAGAGACCTTTCAAAGTCTCAAACATTTATGACGTATATATTCAGACTCAAGCAATGAATAAAAATTTGTACCAAGTCCGGAGTTTAAGCCCAGGTCTCAGCTCACTAGGCAGATGTGCTAACCGCTATGACACCCTGGAAAGGATTAAAGCACCTATGCCTTAGTTTCAGGCAGGATCCCCCATTTTGTACTATGCTGAGGTGCTATTCTAATACAGCTGAAGGGCCTCTGCAATGCTGTTTGGATTTAGGGGAAATACCTAGTGGACTGAGGTATGAATGGGAATTTGTTTTGAGGAGGGAGGCTGTAATCTGACATTCCCTCATGTCACCTGTTGATTGTCACTCATTTCATATAATAAGCTTCGAGAGGAGTAAGATTTACAATAAACTTTTTACTTACCTTCTTTTCTCATTGTTGGCTCCAGTTCTTCACGTCTAGGGGTTGATTCTTGAGGCTGAAATTTTTGTAGGTTCCAAATGACATGATAATGCTGGAGTGAGCCTACTCTGTAATTTCTGTTTCTATAATGTTTTTATTCTATCAGTGTTTTCTATGTCACACTGTCTTTACAATTTCCACTTTAATATAAAAATTACATTGTTATAGCCAAAATTAAAAACATGTCTGATCACATCAGTGGCATGCCCACTCCTGCTTCATTCTGCGGTACTAACAATATTCCAAAGAGTTTACAAATTTTGTTGACATATGGCTTTCAGTTAATTATTATTATTATTATTATTTTACAAATGTATCCAGAAATAAATTTAATGATTAGCATCAGATTGTGCAATTAATAAAAGGAATTTTAAGTGTGCTGAATATTTTGTCATTTGAAATGTTTCTAAATGAAGAGTAATTTTAACTGTACGTACAGAGTTCTATGTACATATCGACTGTAATGAAGAAAATACTGAATTTCTATTTATACATTTTAGCCTGGCACATAATAATACTTCATATACAAAATCATAAGAAATTGTTTTAGAAAAACAGCTGAGATAATATTAGACTGTTTAAAAGTTAGAAGGTATTTTGGTATCGATAAGTTCTGTTGAAGAAAGGTAATGTTAGAGGAGGGTGTCTCTTCACAATATGCCTCAGCACAAAATTTGAAAACAATGTGTTTACAATATTTTGTGACAGACTATAAGGTTTACAAAATGATGCCAAAATATAGAATACAGATGTATAGAAGTATCTGATACATAACGTATTACAGAAAACAAGAATAATATCTGCTATACAAGTCATAATCTATACATATATCAGGACATGACATTCAGATTTTCAGGTCTGTGGAACATTATGTCACAAGACAATTGATGCAAAGTTAAAACAACAATATTGCAATACTAAACTATAGAAATAAATACAGAGACAAGGTAAATTACTATAATTACAAATAGCAAGTTTACATCCATAAAATCACACCTTCAAAATCTTCAAAAGAGAAGAGAAAAAATTCAGAGTCTAAGTGTACAATGAGTGAGCCGACTCGAAAAACTCTCAACAATGGGTGCAGAGCAGAAGAATACATTCAATCCTGAATAGGATTATAGCACAAAATCAATCAGCCACATGAACCAGAGTATTTAAGGATATGTTGACTCATGAAAGGACACACTGGGTGTGTGTGTATTGTGTTTGTTGAACCGGGGACCTAGAAATGACGGAGAGGCTGCTTTCTGCCACAGCCCCACAACAGGCCACAGCAGTCCACCCACCCCACCGCTGTCCCACCCCGCACCCAGGGTTCTTGTGCGATTCGGCCACCAGTGGACCCCCTCCGGGGATATCTCATATCAGATGAGTGTAACCCAAATGTTTGTGTGGTATAGTAATTATGGTGTACGCATACATGGAGACAGTGTTTGTACAGCAATTGCCGACATAGTGTGACTGAGGCGGAATAAGGGGAACCAGGCCACATTTGCTGAGGCAAATGGAAAACCACCTTAAAAACGATCCACAGGCTGGCCGGTACACTGGACCGCTACACTAATCCACCGGGCAGATTCATGCTGGGGACCAGCCCACCCTCCTGCGCGGGAAGCAGTGCATTAGACCGCATGGCTAGCTGGGTGGCCTAACCACGTTGGGTACAAATCAGCACAAAATGTTTCGACACAACAAAATGAATAAAGTTTATAATCATATCAATAAGTTCAATCATACGTAAAGAGTAATTATCAGAAGCATCTAGCCTCAATCAATAGTTGTATGCTCTCCTTGAGTACACACACAGTCCGGATGACCAAGGGTACCCAGAAAAGTATTAAGCATGAGTCTGCCCACAACTCAAGTTCCAATCAGGGAAAATTTTGCAACACTCAGAATAGATATAGGTAAACAGAGTCATAAATTGCTTTGAATGATGACATTATGTAACGCAGTAGCTTGAGGACCAAAATCAGTGTATGAAAGCAGACATGTAAACATTTTGTTGTATTTTTATACTAGTAAATATCTTCCACACTATTTGATAACTATCCACACAAACAAACTTACACACACAAAAACCTAAAAGACTCATTTACAGCGGATAAAAAAATACATATTGGTCTAAAGCTACATAATGTATTGGGAAATCAATCCTCCCCCTTTGAAAAAACATAAATTCATGTGAAGTAACGCTATCTGTTGGTTATGAACAGTGGATTAAAACTGCAGAAACTGCAAAAAGGTGGAAATTTAAGGACATGGGACCTGGATAAACTGAAAGAGTTTCAGGGAGAGCATTAGGGAATGATTGACAAGAATGGGGGAAAGAAGTACAGTAAAAGAAGAATTGGTAGCTTTGAGAGATGAAATAGTGAAGGCAGCAGAGGATCAAGTAAGTAAAAAGATGAGGGCTACTAGACATCCTTGGGGAACAGAAGATATACTGAATTTAATTGATGAAAGGAGAAAATACAAAAATGCAGTAAATGAAGCAGGCAAAAAGGAATTCAAACATCTCAAAAATGAGATTGTCAGGAAGTGCAAAATGGCTAAGCAGGGATGGCTAGAGGTCAAAAGTAAGGATGTAGAGGCTTATCTCACTAGGCGTAAGATAGGTACTGCCTACAGGAAAATTAAAGGAACCTTTGGAGAAAAGAGAGCCACTTGCATGAATATCAAGAGCTCAGATGGAAGTCCAGTTTTAAGCAAAGAAGGAAAGCAGAAAGGTGGAAGGAGTATATAGAGGGTCTATACTTGCGGACAATGTTCTGGAACTGGAAGAGGACATAGATGAAGATGAAATGGGAGATATGATCCTGCATGAAGAGTTTGGCAGAGTACTGAAAGACCTAAGTTGAAACAAAGCCCCAGGAGTAGACAACATTCCACTAGAACTACAGATAGCCTTAGGAGAGCCAGCCCTGACAAAGCTCTACCATCTGGTGATCAAGATGTATGAGACAGGCAAAATACTCTTAGACTTCAAGAAGAATATAATTCCAATCCCAAAGAAAGCAGGTGTTGACAGATTTGAAAATTACCTATCAGTTTAATAAGTCACAGCTGCAAAATACTTATACGAATTCCTTCTCTCTATTAACATTTTGACGGTCATAGAAGTTACCATGATCTCTGTTTCTGTAGTTATTCCAATTATGATTTCTATCATTTTGATTATTATTGTACATACTTCTTTCTACTGCCCTATCCAGCCTGTCAACATATCATAAAAATTGTTAAAGACAATCATCAGGTCCATGTACTAAATCCCATTGCAACCTTTCTGGTAATCTCCTTTTAAGTGTATCAATCATTGTCATTTCGTCAAACAGTTTGTCAAGTTGTGTTGATTTCTTAAGTTGATTCTTACAAAACTCTTTCATAGTACAATCCCTACTCCTATAATTAGGACTATTCAAAAATTCACTTTTAATTCTCCCCTGTTTAGCTTCTGAGCAAATTTATTCAAAAACCTTTTTCGAAACTTTGATATGTTTCCCACTGACTTAAATTCAAATTAATGCAAGACAGAGCTTCGCCTTCAAGACAGTTTTTAACAAATTTATTTTTTTGATTGTCTGTCATGCCTTACACAAAACTATCTCTACAGTGGTGCAGAAAATCCTTTGGCTGTAAAGTGTCTGATAGGAAACTTTTGATTGAAGTGTTGGACCACACAATACCATTGTTTGAATAGACTTTTGTGAATACAATTTTCCTGAACTGCTGAAATTTTTTGATCTAAAACATTTACATTAGTTTGCATATTGTTTCCAACATTTAAATTTTTTTGATCTAAACTACTGAAGTTCTGTTCCATTTTTTCCACTATGGCCTTCTGTTCAACTCTGACATAATTAACATTCTTCATCTGTTTTGCAGATTCGGCTGTGAACTCATTTTCCAAAACAATAAATTTATTTTCTAAGACACCAACTTTTTTATTCATGCTTTTTCACCCCTCTGACAACCCATTTTTTAGCTCCAAAACCTGATTACTAAGTTGGTCTATTTGTTATTGTACCCTATCTATTGTCCTATTGTTTTCAGTTTTCAAGTCATTTAATTGTCCTTGTAGTGAAATAAATTTTTTGGTTAACTGATAATTAACTGCACTAAATTTTCTACTGTTACCTGTCTTCATTTACTCTAATTTTGCCAAAATTAACTGCAACATATCAGTTTTTACTGTTTGTTTGCTGACTATGCTTTCACTCGTCTCAAACATGTCCTGACTGGGTCCCACAGCTTTTGCTTCTGCAACACAACTATCCTCATCTGTATTCATTTTGTTAACAAGCACATGAGTCTGCAAACAAATTAATTTCACAAATAGTTAGTACTTATCTTTCATTTTTGGTGTCCCTCAGCATAGTTGTAAAGTCCTCGCTCATTCAATCTGATCTGTCATTTTTGGTAATGCCTTGTCACTGTTGATATGGCTTTGTTGGGAAGTCCTAGGTCTTCTTTCTTCACGTGACTGGAAATTCATTCATATATAAACTGTAAATGACACAAATCACTGTGCCTTCATCTGCATCAGACAAAACTTCATTAACAGTCAATTGATCCTGGATGATACCACACTTATAATATTACCCTCCCTCACATCACCTGTTGATTATCACTCATTTCATAATAAATTCATTTAATAAGATTTAAGAGGAGTAAGATTTACAATAAACTTTTAACTTATCTTCTTTTCTCATAGTTGGCTCCAGTTCTTCACATCTAGGAGTTGGTTCTTTCGGCTGAAATTTTTAACATTGTCAGTTCCAAATGACATGATACTGCTGAAGTAAGCCTGCTCTGTAATTTGTGTGTGTGTTTTTTTTTTTTTTATTCTATCACATTTTTCTATAACACACTGTCCTTACAATTTCCACTTTAAAATAAAAAAATTATGTCGTTATTGCCAAAATTAAAAACATGTCCATTCACATCAGGGGCATACCCACTACTACTTCAGTGTGCCTTACTAACAATATTCCAAAGAGTTTGCAAACTTTGTTGACGAATGACTTTCTGTTAATTTCTATTATTATTTTGTAAATGAATCCAGAAATAAATTTAATAATTAGTGTCAGATTGTGCAATTAATAATATGAATTTTAAGTGTGCCGAATATTTCATCATTTCAAATGTTTCTAAAAGAAGAGTAATTTTAACTGTAGATACAGAGTCAATACATATTGATTGTCACAAAAAATAATAAAGTAATTTCTTTTTATACATTTTAGCCTGAAATATAGGTTGCGGTATACAAAATCATATGAAATTCTTTTAGAAAAAGAGCTGAGATAATACAGGTTTATTACAAATGATTGAAGCAATTTCACAGCTCTACAATAACTTTATTATTTGAAATATTTTCACAATGCTTTGCACACACACACAAAAACTCAAAAAGTTATTTTAGGCATTCACAAATGTTTGATATGTGCCCTTTAGTGATTCGGCAGACATCAAGCCGATAATCAAGTTCCTCCCACACTCGGCGCAGCATGTCCCCATCAATGAGTTCGAAAGCATCGTTGATGCGAGCTCGCAGTTCTGGCACGTTTCTTGGTAGAGGAGGTTTAAACACTGAATCTTTCACATAACCCCACAGAAAGAAATCGCATGGGGTTAAGTCGGGAGAGCGTGGAGGCCACGACATGAATTGCTGATCATGATCTCCACCACGACCGATCCATCGGTTTTCCAATCTCCTGTTTAAGAAATGCCGAACATGATGATGGAAGTGCGGTGGAGCACCATCCTGTTGAAAGATGAAGTCGACGCTGTCGGTCTCCAGTTGTGGCATGAGCCAATTTTCCAGCATGTCCAGATACACGTGTCCTGTAACGTTTTTTTCGCAGAAGAAAAAGGGGCCGTAAACTTTAAACCATGAGATTGCACAAAACATGTTAACTTTTGGTGAATTGTAAATTTGCTGCACGAATGCGTGAAGATTCTCTACTGCCCAGATTTGCACATTGTGTCTGTTCACTTCACCATTAAGAAAAAATGTTGCTTCATCACTGAAACAAGTTTCGCACTGAACACATCCTTTTCCATGAGCTGTTGCAACCGCGCCGAAAATTCAAAGCGTTTGACTTTGTCATCGGGTGTCAGGGCTTGTAGCAATTGTAAACGGTAAGGCTTCTGCTTTAGCCTTTTCCGTAAGATTTTCCAAACCGTCGGCTGTGGTACGTTTATCTCCCTGCTTGCTTTATTCGTCGACTTCCGCGGGCTACGCGTGAAACTTGTCCACACGCGTTCAACCGTTTCTTCGCTCACTGCAGGCTGACCCATTGATTTCCCCTTACAGAGGCATCCAGAAGCTTTAGACTGGGCATACCATCGCCGAATGGAGTTATCAGTTGGTGGATCTTTGTTGAACTTCGTCCTGAAGTGTCGTTGCACTGTTATGACTGACTGATGTGAGTGCATTTCAAGCACGACATACGCTTTCTAGGCTCCTGTCGCCATTTTGTCTCACTGCGCTCTCGAGCGCTCTGGCGGCAGAAACCTGAAGTGCGGCTTCACCTGAACAAAACTTTATGAGTTTTTCTGCGTATCTGTAGTGTGTTGTGACCATATGTCAATGAATGGAGCTACAGTGAATTTATGAAATCGCTTCAATTATTTGTAATAGCCCTGTATTAACCTGTTTAAAAGGTAGAAAGTACTTTTGGTATCAAAACCTTCTGTTGAAGAAAGGTGATGTTAGAGGGAGCTGTCCCCTCACAAAGTGCACTAGGGTGATCCATGTACTTGGGTGAAGTCACTGTGGTGGGGAGGGGTAGTGGTTAGTGCACCAGCCTAGTGAGCTGCAGATCTGGGTTTGAATCCTAGCCTTGGTAGAAATTTTCATTTGTCACTTCAGCCTGCATATAAACATTCATTTGTTCAATAAATTTGTAATATAGTGGACAGTGTTTCTCTTGTGTCACAAAGTATGAGACTTCAGCAGCCTTTGCGTACTGTTAGTACACAGGTGTTCATATTATTTCACTCAACCTTGTATCTGCTTGTTGATTTTCCATATGTGATAAAATATTTCAGCACCTGTGTGTATATTTTGACCTACTTTTCACTAAAAGATCAACTGGTTTGTGAGAAAGGTTTGCATACATAATTTATAAATATTTCCTACAAATTGTCTGAATTATGGTGAATTAAAGTTAAGTTCTGAAAACGATGCCATTGCCAACTAGCAAACAGTCACCATAAATCAAGAGAGCAGCAGGGCTTGAGAGTGCATCAGGCAAGACAAAATTGACATCTGGTGTGGTGATCTAGCAGTAGAACATGTGTCTGGAAACTGAGAGGCTGTGGCATCAAATCCCAGCTGGGTCATTTTTTACACTCTGCTTTTTACCCTAGTACTCACCTCTCAATGATATGGAGATTTGCTAGAAATGAAATGTTACTCAGGTTCTACAGTAGCTCCCCTTTCCCTGGTTGGATAATTGGTTAAGGACATGTAAGCCACCAAGCTGAAATCCAGTTCATTGCAATCATTTCAGAACAACAACAACAAAAAGAATCCAAAACCTGTGGTTTTCAATTCCTTATGCATAGAGTAAAATGTTTCCTGAAAATCTGCTGCAGCTTTGCTTAGTTTACATAAAGATAGTTTTGCAGCAGTGCATCAGATGACTCAACTTTCAGGTTTCTGCTTTCCTTGGATCAAACATAGATGCACACATTTTTCTTTGTGTTGTGTGGCAAAAGATATTATTTGTTTGAACACTTTTAAATTATATAGAAGGCTGGTAAATGAATCTCCATTGGTGAGAAAGAGATGTAGGTCTTTTAAAGATCATAAAGACATGGGAACAATCCTCTTGGACGGGATTCAGAAATTTCTTGCACATAAATATACAAGACTTTGAAATACTGCTACAGATGATTGAGGGATGCATTTCAAAATATTCTTTTTTTTTTTTCTACAAGTAAAACATTTTCCGAAAGACTACTTCAGCTCCTTTGCTTCATTTAAATACAGTACACTCTTTTAGCAGTGTAGCAGATGATTCATGT
Source organism: Schistocerca cancellata (assembly GCF_023864275.1). NCBI lineage: Eukaryota > Metazoa > Arthropoda > Insecta > Orthoptera > Acrididae > Schistocerca > Schistocerca cancellata. Next base: position 130,608,803 of record NC_064635.1, read on the forward strand.
TTCAACATTCTGCTTCCCTTGAATGAAAACTAGATGTGGCCATGATTCTTTGCGTAGCCTGGGGAAGAAGTCTGCCATAAAGACTATATGACAAAGAACTGTGGCAGTGAGTCTCAGCAGTGCATCACAGTGTGTGCTAAGCTTCACAAGAAGAGTGCGTTAAGCATGTTTTTCCCTTCTTTTTTTATTTTGTGTGTGCCACCACAGCCAGCACCTGATACATAGTGAAACACACACACACACACACACACACACACACACAGAGAGAGAGAGAGAGAGAGACATGATTCACATAAAATATTTAATTGGATGTGAACATATTACTCACACCATGATGTGCTCCCATCATTGCCATGAGATGTTACTCCAAATACCATTTTGATAAGGAATATGTAAATTCATACCTCCAAACAACTTTCCTAGCAAGTGCTGCTTATGTTGCATAAGCCACGCAGTGGCATGTTAACAAAATATGTTATGCCAGATAAGTCAATGGACTTAGCTGGGTAGGGTCACTAGCATTACAAAATTCCTAGTTGTCCAAAGATGGATGACTAATGACATAGCTAAAATGATTTCCTTATTCGAGTATCATGTTATCAGTTTTGAATGATATACACAGGTCTTTCACTTTAGTGCCTTGAGATGACTGGGTGTGTTGTCATCATCATTTCATCCTCATTCATGAAAGAACTGAGCAAAGGTTGGGGATTTGTACGGGCACTGATAACCGCGCAGTTGACTTGAATGCCGCACCAACCAAACATCATCATCATCTTTCACTTTAGTGGGTGGTCAGTTGGTTGGTTTCATATTCTGTAGATCATATTCTCAATAATACTCTTCCTCTCTCTTCCCCCCCCCCTCCCCCCACCCCCGTCTCTCCTCTCTCTCTCTCTCTCTCTCTCTCTATCTCTCTCTCTATCTCTCTCTCTCTCTCTCTCTCTCTCTCTCTCGAATTGCTCTGTGGTAGAGGAGGAGTTGTTAAGGAGAAAGAAGTTAAATTGACAGTGATGGAAGAAAATTGCAACACCTACAAATAATTCATACATACAGGGCTATTACAAATGATTGAAGTGATTTCATAAATTCACTGTAGCTCCATTCATTGACATATGGTCACGAACCACAACAGATACATAGAAAAACTCATAAAGTTTTGTTCGGCTGAAGCTGCACTTCAGGTTTCTGCCGCCAGAGCGCTCGAGAGCGCAGTGAGAAAAAATGGCGACAGGAGCCGAGAAAGCGTATGTCGTGCTTGAAATGCACTCACATCAGTCAGTCATAACAGTGCAACGACACTTCAGGACGAAGTTCAACAAAGATCCACCAACTGATAACTCCATTCTGCAATGGTATGCGCAGTTTAAAGCTTCTGGATGCCTCTGTAAGGGGAAATCAACGGGTCGGCCTGCAGTGAGCGAAGAAACGGTTGAACGCGTGCGGGCAAGTTTCAAGCGTAGCCCGCGGAAGTCGACGAATAAAGCAAGCAGGGAGCTAAACGTACCACAGCCGACGGTTTGGAAAATCTTACAGAAAAGGCTAAAGCAGAAGCCTTACCGTTTACAATTGCTACAAGCCCTGACACTCGATGACAAAGTCAAACACTTTGAATTTTCGGCGCGGTTGTAACAGCTTATGGAAGAGGATGCGTTCAGTGCGAAACTTGTTTCAGTGATGAAGCAACATTTTTTCTTAATGGTGAAGTGAACAGACACAATGTGCAAATCTGGGTGGTAGAGAATCCTCATGCATTCATGCAGAAAATTTACAATTCACCAAAAGTTAACGTGTTTTGTGCAATCTCACGGTTTAAAGTGTACGGCCCCTTTTTCTTCTGCGAAAAAAACATTACAGGACACGTGTATCTGGACATGCTTGAAAATTGGCTCATGCCACAACTGGAGACCAACAGCGCCGACTTCATCTTTCAACAGGATTGTGCTCCACCGCACTTCCATCATGATGTTCGGCATTTCTTAAACAGGAGATTGGAAAACCGATGGATCGGTCGTGGTGGAGATCATGATCAGCAATTCATGTCATGGCCTTCATGCTCTCCCGACTTAACCCCATGCGATTTCTTTCTGTGGGGTTATGTGAAAGATTCAGTGTTTAAACCTCCTCTACCAAGAAACGTGCCAGAACTGCGAGCTCGCATCAACGATGCTTTCGAACTCATTGATGGGGACATGCTGCGCCGAGTGTGGGAGGAACTTGATTATCGGCTTGATGTCTGCCGAATCACTAAAGGGCACATATCGAACATTTGTGAATGCCTAAAAAAACTTTTTGAGTTTTTGTATGTGAGTGCAAAGCATTGTGAAAATATCTCAAATAATAAAGTTATTGTAGAGCTGTGAAATCGCTTCAATCATTTGTAATAACCCTGTATAATGAAATTTCAGAATACATTTGTTTATGTAACATATTTAAATGATTACCATTGCAAGATCACAGATAAATGTAAGCACGAGATAAGCCACTGCAAATGTGAAATGCTGGTACATTAATAATGAGTATAACCACCAAAATGGTGAATGCAAGCATCCAGACATGTGTGCATCATGTTGTACAGGTGGCAGATGATCAGAATGTGGGATAGAGTTCCCTGACTGTTACATTTGGTCATCCGATGATGACCCATACATGCTGAAATGGAGACACACTTGGTGACTGAGGAGGCCAAAGCAACATGTCGACACTCTGTAGAGCATGTCAGGTTAGAATACCGGTATGTAGGCAAGTGTTATCCTGTTGAAAGCACCCCCCTGGAGTGCTGTTCATGAATGGCAGTACAGCAAGTCAAACCACCAGACTCTTGTACAAGTTTGCACCCAGGGTGAGTGGCATAACCATGAGAGTGCACCTGCTGTCATACAAAACTGCATCCCAGGCCATAACTCCAGGTGCAGGTCCAGTGTTTATAGCACTCAGCCAGGTTGGTTGCAGGTCCTCAGCTGGCCTCCTCCTAACCAACACACCACCATCACTGACACTGAGGCAGAATTAGATTTCATCCGGAAACAAAATAGACCTCCATCCTGCCCTCTAATGAGTTCTCGCTTGACACCACTGAATTTGAAAATGGCTGTGGGTTGGGGTTAGTGAAATGTATGCCACACAGCATCTGGCTCAAAGCTGTCCTTGCAGTAACCAATTTGTAACTGTTTGTTTTGTCGCTAAGGAGCCTGCTGCTGCATATGCAGTACAATGCACCAGAACTGTACACCAAAGGTAATGGTCTTCCTTCTCAGAAGTGCCACGTGGGCTGTCTGAAGGCTGGTCATCTTGCATCCGTACGTTCTTGTGACCATCACTGCCAGCAAATGTGTGCAATGGCTACTTTCCTGCCAAGTCTTTCTGCAGTATCACAGATGGAACATGCAGCTTCTCATAACCCTATTACACAACCTCATTTAAACTCAGTGAGGTGTTGTTAATGGCATCTTTTTCACCTCAAAGACATTCTTAACTAACATCAACTCACCATGTCCAATCTCAAAGGTAACTAACTGTTGTGTACATAGTTCTGCGTAGTCAGCGTGTACACAACTTTCCCACTAGAGCGCGCCCCGCTAAGCACAACAACGCAGGCGCAGCGCTCGTCCGTCTCCGCACTATGAGATGGCGCTGCCATAGAGACGGACCAAATTCTGCTTCCGCCAATCCGCGTATTAATATGTAACACAGCCAATGAGATTGCTGCTAACGTAGAACCTTTTCTCCTCGCGGATCACACTCGCGCAGTGATACATGAACGCGCGAGGTATTATAACGAGTGTACAGACCTCCAATTAGTCAGTCTGCATCAGTCTGTACCAGTGTGCATTAGTCTGTACCAGTCTGTATGAGTTCTACATTTCTCTGTACCAGTCTATAGTCAAGTTTCAGTCTGCGCCTAAGAAGATTACCATATTCCTGTACATAGCCATGAAGATAAATGTATAGACACATTTGTCAAGTATCAGAGATATATATCACAATAAGATTAATGTACTAATACCAAAGGAACTTCAGATTATCAATTGAAAGTAGCATCCAGAACCAAATTAAGTAATTTTTATGCTTGTTATTATTTTAATAAATGTGTGTGAAAATTTATCAAGTTCTGTTTAAAGTTGGTCACCGTCAATCTGCTACTCTAAGCATGCAAGTGGCATTTTCTATCGTCTGACCTAACGGCAGAAGATAAACATGCCACGATAAGACCATGAGACATGTTGCTGACACTCACCTACTTTGTTAGAGCGACAAGTCAAATAATCTGATGGTGTGTTTACTGAAGGTCTTACAGTATGCACACCACACTAACACTCATAGCTGTTATGGCGTGTATTAAAAGCAAACATGGTCTGCATTCTCATAGTGGTCCATCTGGCACTCCTCTCAGGTGAATGGTGTGAATTTTTAATAGACATTATCTTTCAGGTGTAGAAACATATCTGTCAAGTTGCACTTGTTCTGCAACTCCTCCTTGGTGCTGTTGGCTTTTTCCATCTATGTATATTTGAAAACACTTTTGCTGCCAATCAGACATTTTATTTCAGTGGGCTGCTTTTTAAAGAGTTTTGTAGTTGTGTATTGTGCTTCTTTCTGTGCTAAAGTTAGATTCACAAGAGAGAAATGTAAATCATTTTCACTAGTGATGGTTGCGTTCATTTCTGCCTAGCTCTGTAACTCATCAGTCTGGTTATTGCAGGGGATGTGCGGCCCTACCTGGTGGCAAGCATGGTTGTCAGCTCCATATGGGCTGGCGCGGGCTTCTCCCTGTTTGCCGGTACTCTCAGGGTAAGTATTGACATACAGTAATGGCCACTAACCTACTTTCATAATGCAGTTTGTAGTGAACAGTCAGTCAACTGCACTTTCTGAAGCTGTTTACACAATGATGGATTTATTATGTTGTCCAGCTTGAGAAGTTAATTAGCTCCGCATAATTCCAGCATTTGCAGTGAATAAAAAAAATCGGACTAGTCTCACCAGCTGTACAGATGTAATTAAGCTACTTCATAATTTATGCAGCTAAACTGATCACATTTACCCTTTTCAAAATTACTGACTATAGACAGAAAAGCTTTTATCCATAAACCAGCAAAGATTTAGAAACCATGGCTTGTGCAACACACAGCTCACCCTTATCACATCGTGCAAACTGTAGATACCCACCAATAGGTAGTCTACAGGGCTATTACAAATGATTGAAGCGATTTCATAAATTCACTGTAGCTCCATTCATTGACATATGGTCACGACACACTACAGATACGTAGAAAAACTCATAAAGTTTTGTTCGGCTGAAGCCGCACTTCAGGTTTCTGCCGCCAGAGAGCTCGAGGGCGCAGTGAGACAAAATGGCGACAGGAGCCGAGAAAGCGTATGTCATGCTTGAAATGCACTCACAACAGTCAGTCATAACAGTGCAACGACACTTCAGGACGAAGTTCAACAAAGATCCACCAACTGCTAACTCCATTCAGCAATGGTATGCGCAGTTTAAAGCTTCTGGATGCCTCTGTAAGGGGAAATCAACGGGTCGGCCTGCAGTGAGCGAAGAAACGGTTGAACGCGTGCGGGCAAGTTTCACGCATAGCCCGTGGAAAATTGGCTCATGCCACAACTGGAAACCGACAGTGCCAACTTCATCTTTCAACAGGATGGTGCTCCACCGCACTTCCATCATCATGTTCGGCATTTCTTAAACAGGAGATTGGAAAACCGATGGATCGGTCGTGGTGGAGATCATGATCAGCAATTCATGTCATGGCCTCCACGCTCTCCCGACTTAACCCCATGCGATTTCTTTCTGTGGGGTTTGTGAAAGATTCAGTGTTTAAACCTCCTCTACCAAGAAACGTGCCAGAACTGCGAGCTCGCATCAACGATGCTTTCGAACTCATTGATGAGGACATGCTGCGCCGAGTGTGGTAGGAACTTGATTATCGGCTTGATGTCTGCCGAATCACTAAAGGGGCACATATCGAACATTTGTGAAAGCCTAAAAAAACTTTTAGAGTTTTTGTATGTGTGTGCAAAGCATTTTGAAAATATCTCAAATAATAAAGTTATTGTAGAGCTGTGAAATTGCTTCAATCATTTCTAATAACCCTGTATATTTCTAAATTTCCTGTATGTACCACAGTGTACATTGGTGACAAGGAATTAAGCATATGGAATAAATTATCAGATATATGACTAGCTTAAACTCTTCTTGAGTGATACAATCCACTTCATTGTCCTGAAAGGCAAGTGTTCATTGGAGGAAGGATAATGTCAGGACTGCTGCAGGGAAGTGTGATAGGACCACTCTTGTTCTCCATGTACATAAACAATCTATTGGATAGGGCTGGCAGTGATCTGAGACTTTGCTGATGACACTCCTGTGGCTGGGAAAGTGTCATTGTTGAGTGTTTAAGGTATGGGAGCCTTTGTCAGTGAATATCAGTCTCTTTGTTTTATGTAACTGCACAGTATAAATGAATTTAAATTGTCATTTCTGTAAACAAAATTCAGAAAATCATAAGATATACATTTGGAGTAAGGCTTACATAACTAGCCTGTTGTGTGTATGATCCTGTTTAAAAAAAAGAAAACCTATTAGTACTCCCTTTAATATTTATCTTTTCTAATTGAAATATAGAAATCAAAATGTTACAAAATAATTATTCCATTTTATAAAATATGCATAACTTAAAATTGTCACAAAAGTATGAGGGTTGACTGAAAAGTAATGCCTCCACCTTCATAACTCCTCAACAGTTGGCAGCATTGGTATGTGGCAGGCACTGGCTTGTTCTGTAGCCTCTTATCTACAGCTCCAGTTGGCGGGAAGGCTTAGCCTGTGCTGTTACAGTGTAAAGTATGGAACCTTGTGCAGACAGTCGGGCAATGTGATTTAAGCAACATGCATTCATTGAATTCTTGACAGCAGAAGGTGTCATCCCAAAGGAGATTCATCAGAGAATGAAAGCAGTTTATGGTGATTGTGTTGATGTGAGTACTGTGCATCGTTGGGTAAATAAGTTTAAAGATGTTGAGGCGGGAACATCTGACCTGCATGACACACAGAGTTGTACGTCCTGTGACAGCAACCACCAAGTTTCACAAGCAAAATGTTGACAGATTGATTCAGGACGATCGTTGTATCACTCAGAGCAGGGCCAGCACAAGACACGTGTGAAACATGTGGCCACACGGGGCAGCACTCTCAACATTCATGTCCAGGAGGAGATTCGAACCAAACCTTGAAACCTAGAAGGGAGCGGCTTCGAGAACTGTGGCATGGCACCTCGACTACCTGCCGGCCACCCCTGTTGAACAAGGGGAGGGAGGAGGACTAATTTCTTCCTCGCCACTGCGGCATCACCCTTGTGTTTACACCAGAGGAACAGAGAGGCGGAAGCAGTCTGGTGTACACACCAGTATTCTTATGAGTGGAGCGCTGCGAGCCTGTTACATGCCGTGCGTTTACTCACAACAAATTTTGCAGAAGACAAAATCTAATGTGGAAATTCAAATGCAATGTTTGATACTGTGGTTACATGTTAAGCCTGAAGCAATTTTGCTAAGCCCTTCAATGGCAGTTTCCGAGTGTTTTATTCTTCCCGCATTATGGAAAAAAATGGTTGAACATTACTACAGTAAAACATGTCCAACATCTACAATGGCTAGAAGTATTCTGAATGGGTAAATATGCTGCAAGTAATTACAAGGGATAAAGACATTGCTAATAAACTTGGCATAAGTTGGGTTTCAACATATTTTTGAAAATTTTTGCTATCCGTTTCTGAGTGATAGTCGGACGTTTTGGTGTTTGAGCCATGAAACACTTGTCTCCCCCTGCATGAACAACAATTAAACTCTGACCAGCACCTCTGTTTGACAATACTGCTCACACACTATCACTTTGCCAACATTTATTTGCTATATAATGTGTGTGAATCCATGTTTCATCTTAGTGAACTACTGGTTGCTTTGATACTGATGAAAACCTGAGAAAGTATGGTCTTTCAGCAACAATGCCGTCTCGTCCTCATAAAATAAAACATTAATTTTGACACCTTCTAAAACAAAAATCCATAGACAGAACATTGCTTCTAAGGGTTTCCTTGCTAGCTTTGAAGCTCATTTCTATTTGACAAAAGTTGTGTAGTTTTCACAAAGTTCATATTTCTTTCTATTGTTTGTAATGCCATACAAATTGCTGCCTGATAATACATTTACCCATATCATCGGTCGCATACTTATTGTGAGCTTCTTGCTTCTTCTTCTTGGGTGCTAGTTTAACCATAGCCTCGCTGTACCTTGTCACGTGACCTAGTTCCTGGCACTGCCCCGTCACCACTTCGCCTTTCCAGGCAATAGGTATTGTTGCGTTCTCTACAACTAAAACTACAGAATTCATTTTGGTAGTTGGCAGAGGGAGTCAAGATTGGTCAGAAGCACTTTCATTGCGTTTCGTAAGAACAGAAGAATTGGTGCATCCGAATTTATTGCTACTTGGGATGTAATAGGTAAGTGCTTTTCATATAACATACAATTAGTATTGCACATGTACTTTACTCATAAGTTAGAATTTTTCTCCTTCAAGATTGCAGAATAGGAAAATTTATTTTTCTTATGATCTGTTACTTCGAAAATTGGCAAGTCGGCAAATAAGCAAGCGTCGACCCAATAGCTAGACTTAAAATGGCTCTAATGGCTCTGAGCACTATGGGACTTAACTGCTGAGGTCATCAGTTCCCTAGAACTTAGAACTACTTAAACCTAACTAACCTAAGGACATCACACACATCCATGCCCGAGGCAGGATTTGAACCTGTGACCGTAGCCGTCGCACAATAGCTAGAATGAAAATAAAGTGAAGAAAAGTGCAGTGATTACAGCGATGACTAATTTGTTATCCCTTATTCCATAATCAGACACAAAAGAAGTGACACATGGAAATTACAACAGATGTCGAGTGTCAGTTCTTTGAAATGAACAACCGCAATGCAGTGAGTTAATATATTTTGACTATCATTAGTACCCGTCGAGGCCCAGGTGTGTTTTTATTGCATTATTATGTTACTCCATCTCCTTATTCTTCCTCTCTCCATTGTCTTCCGGCCCACTCTTTGACAGTCTGTAATGAAATTTGGCCTGAAATTCAATTTCACATGGATCAATTCTTATGACTACATGTCCTTAACAGTGTATCCTACAGTAATATAATTTTCCATTTACATGCAGTGGAATATCAGGAAGTTGTCTGCAAAGTGTGTTGCAAATAAAGTTAGTGCACTGACATTAACAGCTACCATAGTTTCACGTAATCGTTGTTTTCAGGCTGGATCAAAACATGTCTGACTGTAGAAAAAGACTGTCTGGCAGTGAATATAGAAAAAGACAGGCACTGAAGGAAGATGACGATAAGCAGCAAAAGGATGCACTACAACAATATTTCAAGCCAAAGAGAGAACGAACTAGCAGTGGCAAGGGTGGAAAAATAGATCCTGAAAGTACAGAAACTAGTGGAGCTACTGCAGCTACATCTTTATCTTCAGGACATGACCAGAGAGTTGACGAACACAGTACTGCGACCAGTGCATACAGTTGCAATGCTGATGGTGGGCCATCCATAACATGCTCAACAGACCTTGTCTGGACTCAAGACCTGCTTTGTGATGAAAGCTCCAAGACTGAAACATCAGGCAGAACTGAAATTAAGCGACCGAATTCAGAAAATACCGGAGGAACATCAGCCGAGGTACTCACCACCAGAGAAGGGATTGAAGGCGAGCATAAACTGGAAGACACAATTGACTCAGATCCCGGAAGATGGTCAGAAATTATTACCAACTACATTCAATCGACTTTGGTCATGCAAGGTCCTCCCAAGCGCATTAAGGAAGCTGAAGAATGTCCTAAAAACTTGGACAACCGTCATTTCAGCCCTATGCACTACAGTTATTCTTTTAAGAATTTAGAAGAAGCAGATAGACATTGGTTGGTGTATTCAAAGAGCACAGATGCTGTGTTCTGCTTTTGTTGCAAATATTTTTCGTCATCTACAGTAAAAATTGCAAAGAACAGTATAAGCGACTGGCGGCACCTTGCTTCATATCTCGAAAGTGACAGGATGTCTACCGAGCATTTGAATTCACATAAAAAGTGGATCGTGTTTTGTGAGGAACTGGAAAAGTCACGAAATATTGACGCCCATCATTAAAGACTTCTGAAGACTGAAAGCGAACACTGGAAAAATGTTCTTGAGCGCTTAGTAGCAATAATTCATTTCCTGGGTCGGCACTGTCTTCCTTTGAGAGGAAGTACAGATACTCTCTTTCAGCCTGACAAACGAAACTTCTTGAAACTCATTGAATTATTCAGAAAGTTCGACACTGTGGTGATGGAGCACCTGCACAGAACAAAGCAAGGTGAGAACAAGGGTCATCATTATCTTGGAAAAGAAACACAGAACAAAATAATTCCTCTTATTGGATCATCTATAACCAACAACATTCTATTAATGATGAAATCTGCAAAGTATTGCAGTATAATTCTGGACAGCACACCAAATATTTCAAAAGTTGAACAGATGACAGTTGTGGTACGTTTCGTTCAGGAGACAAGACTCAACGGGGTATACAATGTCCGAATTTGGGAGCATTTCCTGGGATTTCTTCCAGTGCCCAATTCTTCAAGCTCCCCTTTGACACAGGTATTACTCAAGTTCCTGGAAGATAAAAAAAACTATTGTGTAATATGAGAGGGCAAGAATACGACAATGGAGCAAATATGAAAGGAAAGAAGTCTGGTCTCCAAAAAAGAATTTCATAAATGAACAAGAGAGCATTTTATGTACCATGTAGCAGTCACTCATTGAATCTTGTTGTAAACAATGCTGCTATGTCTTCTAAATATACTGTTTCCAAGTTTTCGACAGTTAAAAGCTTGTATGACTTCTTCTCATCCTCCGTTCGACATTGGAATATCTTGAAGAAGTATATGCCTAATCTGTCACTGAAGCCACTGAGCGATACTAGGTGGGAAAGTTGCATAGATACACTTACTCCCCTGAGGTTTCAGATTGAAGGCATTTATGATGCACTGGTTCAGATATCAGAAGAATTCGATGGCATGGCCGCTCACAAAGCAACGTCACTTGCGAATCACATTAAAAAAATTATGCCTTTCTCACTTCTCTGGTGTGAAGGAACAAATGGCAGGAATGGGGGAAAGAAATACAGTAGAAGAAGAATGGGTAGCTTTGAGGGATGAAGTAATGAAGGCAGTAGAGGATCAAGTAGGTAAAAAGACGAGGGCTAGTAGAAATCCTCAGGTAACAGAAGAAATATTGAATTTAATTGATGAAAGGAGAAAATATAAAAATGTAGTAAATGAAGCAGGTGAAAAGGAATACAAACGTTTCAAAAATGAGATCAACAGGAAGTGAAAAATGGCTAAACAGGGATGGCTAGAGGACAAATGTAAGGATGTAGAGGCTTATCTCACTAGGGGTAAGATAGATACTGCCTACAGGAAAATTAAAGAGACCTTTGGAGAAAAGAGAACCACTGGTATGAATATCAAGAGCTCAGATGGAAACCCAGTTCTAAGCAAAGTACAGAAAGCAGAAAGGTGGAAGGAGTATATAGAGGGTCTATACAAGGGCGATGTACTTGAGGACAATATTATGGAAATGGAAGAGGATGTAGATGAAGATGAAATGGGAGATATGATACTGTGTGAAGAGTTTGACAGAGCACTGAAAGACTTGAGTCAAAACAAGGCCCCAGGAGTAGACAACATTCCATTAGAACTACTGACTGCCTTGGGAGAGCCAGTCCTGACAAAACTCTACCATCTGGTGAGCAAGATGTATGAGACAGGTGAAATACCCTCTGACTTCAAGAAGAATATAATAATTCCAATCCCAAAGAAAGCAGGTGTTGGCAGATGTGAAAATTACCAAACTATCAGTTTAATAAGTCACGGCTGCAAAATACTAACGCGAATTCTTTACAGATGAATGGAAAAACTAGTAGAGGCCGACCTTGGGGAAGATCAGTTTAGATTCTGTAGAAATATTGGAACACGTGAGGCAATACTGACGCTACGGCTTATCTTAGAAGCTAGATTAAGGAAAGGCAAACCTACATTTTTAGCATTTGTAGACTTAGAGAAAGCTTTTGACAATGTTGACTGGAATACTCTGTTTCAAATTTTGAAGGTGGCAGGGGTAAAATATAGAGAGCGAAAGTCTATTTACAATTTGTATAGAAACCAAATGGCAGTTATAAGAGTTGAGGGGCATGAAAGGGAAGCAGTGGTTGGGAAGGGAGTGAGACAGGTTGTAGCCTCTCCCTGATGTTATTCAATCTGTATATTGAGCAAGCAGTGAAGGAAACAAAAGAAAAATTCGGAGTAGGTATTAAAATCCATGGAGAAGAAATAAAAACTTTGAGGTTCACCAATGACATTGTAATTCGGTCAGAGACAGCAAAGGACTTGGAAGAGCAGTTGAACGGAATGGACAGCGTCTTGAAGGGAGGACATAAGATGAAAATCAACAAAAGCAAAACGAGGATAATGGAATGTAGCGAATTAAGTCAGGTGATGTTGAGGGTATTAGATTAGGAAATGAGACACTTAAAGTTGTAAAGGAGTTTTTCTATTTGGGGAGCAAAATAACTGATGAAGGTCGAAGTAGAGAGGATATAAAATGTAGACTGGCAATGGGAAGGAAAGCGTTTCTGAGGAAGAGGAATTTGTTAACATCGAGTATAGATATAAGTGTCAGGAAGTTGTTTCTGAAAGTATTTGTATGGAGTGTAGCCATGTATGGAAGTGAAACATGGACGCTAAATAGTTTAGATAAGAAGAGAATAGAAGCTTTTGAAATGTGGTGCTACAGAAGTATGCTGAAGATTAGATGGGTACAGCACATAACTAATGAGGAGGTGTTGAATAGGTTTGGGGAAAAGAGAAGTTTGTGGCACAACTTGACTAGAAGAAGGGATCGGTTGGTAGGACATGTTCTGAGGCATTAAGGGATCACCAATTTAGTATTTGAGGGCAGTGTGGAGGGTAAAAATCGTAGAGGGAGACCAAGAGATGAATGCACCAAGCAGATTCAGAAGGATGTGGATTGCAGTAGGTACTGGGAGATGAAGAAGCTTGCACAGGATAGATTAGCATGGAGAGCTGCATCAAACCAGCCTCAGGACTGAAGACCACAACAACAACAACACTTCTCTGGTAATCTGGTACAACATTCTGCTTCACATCAGTGTAGTCAGTAAGACCCTCCAGACCACTGACATAAATGTTTATGAGGCCGTGGAAATACTTGAAAAAATGAAAGCATATTTTGAGACCTGCAGAACAGAAGAAAAGTTTGTGTCTTTCTTGATGAATTCCAAAGAACTGGCTACAGAATTAGAGCCAGAAGATCTAACATTACCACAGATAAGTGTTTCCCGGTGATGAAGTAAGAAGCCAACACATTTTACCTATGAAGGAAGCGTTGAGATAATAGATGACCCAACAAAACATTACAAGATTGAATTCTACTATTTTCTTTTAGATATAGTAACCACATCTTTGGATGAGAGATTGAATCAACTGAAATCTGATTGTGATTATTTTGATTTTCTATAAGACATCAGCGAGCTGAAGAATGCAGCTCCTGACAGCCTGGACACAAAGTGTACAAAACCTCGCAGCCATTTTGCAAGATCATGAGTCAAGCGACATTGATGCACTGGAGTTGAGGGAAGAACTAAAAATGCTTTCAACATTGTTGAAACCTGGAATAGGTCCAAAAGAGACTTAGAAGTTTATAGCAAGACATAATTTTTGCCCTAGTGTTAACATTGCTCTGAGAATTCTCCTAACACTCCCAGTGACAGTTGCAAGCAAAGAGAGGAGTTTCTCAAAACTGAAATTGATAAAGACATGCCTCCTATCAATGATGAGCCAAACTCGTTTGAATCATCTTGGAACAATATTGATTGAGCACGAGCTTGCAGAGGACTTAAATTACACAGATCGTGTGAAAGAGTTTGCACAAGCAAAAGCCAGGAAGGTTCGATTTCTCTAGTATTTTTTTTTAATTTTTATATTATGATCATTGTCTTGGTTGTTTGGTTGTTTCTTATTTTGTTCAACATTAAATAGTTACTGTAAATATTATTCTTCAAACCAAATTATTGTTAAATTGTTTTCCGTTGAATACATTATTTGTTCACAACCATTGAAAAATGTTTATTACATTAACTGTAGGTCCATGCCACGCAGGATTAGCTGAACAGTCTAAGGCACTGCAGTCATGGACTGTGCTGCTGGTCCTGGTGGAGGTTCGAGTCCTCCCTCAGGCACGGATGTGTGTGTTTGTCCTTAGGATAATTTAGATTAAGTAGTGTGTAAGCTTAGGGACTGATGACCTTACCAGTTAAGTCCCATAAGATTTCACACACATTTGAACATTTTTGTAAGTTCACAAGGCTTATTAAAATTAGCTAGATTTCTTCAATCAGGTTTGACTCTATTTTTGAGCTGGTGCCCAGCGACTGTTTTGTACAAATTTGTAAAGAATGTCACCAATCAGTCACAATTTATGTTTTTATTTTCCTGATCTATATAGATTACGGGCACAGTGTGCCTATTCTCAATGCTTTGAGTTATGTTTACATCTATACCTTCATGCTGAATGTAACGGTCAACATGACGGTTTAGATGTAAGCACATATTAAAAGCTTTGAGACTGGCCACTCAGTGGCCGAAACCGTAGGTAGATCTGAAAAAAAAAAAAAATTGCGATTGATTGCTGACATTTACTACAGATTTGTTTAAATAAAATTCCATAAATGTTTCGTTAAAAAAACAAGGGGGGGGGGGGCGGAAAATTAGCAGCTCAGGCACTTGGACTTGCGCCGGCCCTGACTCAGAGAGAAATTCCAAGCACAATCGGCATTTCACAAGGACATGTGGGTCACATTATTGCTTTGCTTGGCTATTAGAAGATCTGTGCATGATGGGTATCCCGGGTGCCGACTCCTGAAATGACAGCGCACAGACTTGAAATTTATCAGGAACTTTTCTCACATTATGAGAATGAAGGTGACACCTTTCTCCATTCAATTGTGACAGGAGACGAAACATGGGTACACCATTATGACCCAGAGATGAAACGTCAGTGTATGGACCATCAACACAAAGACTCACCCCAGAAAAAGAAATTCAAGACGCAGCCCTCAGCTGGAAAAATCATGGCCACAGTGTTCTGCGATGCAGATGGTTTTATCCATGTTGAATTCCTTGATTGTGGAACAATAATAAATTCAGAGCATTACATCACAACACTGCGAACTCTGAAATGATGGCTAACAAGGGTCTGAAAGGAAAAGGGAAATGCTTTCCTGCAGCATGGCAGTGCCAAACCACACACTTCAAGTGCCACCACAGCAGAACTTCAGAGACTGAATCATCTTCCATACAGTCCAGACTTAGCACCATCTGACTCCCATCTGTTCCCACTAATGAAAGATGATCTGCGGGGACATCATTATTCTTATGATGAAGACATTGAGAGAACAGTGAGACTGGGGCTGCAGAAACAAGGTGTTGACTTCTTCCATGACGGCTTCAGAAAAAATGGTCATCATTGGCAACATTGTATCCAATTGGCTGGTTATTAGGTGGAAAAGTGAATACTGGTAATTAAAGATCACATTCTAAGTATTATTTCTGCATTTGATTTATTAAAATATTCCCATTCAAATCCAATTACTTAAGGTGGACACATTACTTTTCATTCCACGCTCATACACAAAAATCTTAGAATCGACTGTGCTAGGAAGCAGCAAAAGTGGCGGTTGGAGGGGTTTTGCGGTGGCCCGGTGATATGTTAAGCTCCCTCTATACAGCTTAAGCATTTTCGTGGACTTACTTGTTGAAGAATGCTGGTTCTGCTTTCTTGCATCGCTGATGTCTTTTGCTAGCACCGGACACTTCTCCTAAGATTTCACTGCTAGGAAGGGGAAATTTTCACTCTCTCGCTCTCTTCCTTCTTATTTCAAAAATACACTACTCTTGGAATATCATTCAATGCACCAGAACATATTTATTTCCATTTTGTACAAAAAAATAACTTAACTTTATGACGTAAATCTACACATTACTGGGCACCCAGAATCAGTTAATTACACATTTCTGAACACAATTAATACATAAGCTTTTATCGTGGCTGACTATCCACATCCAGTTCACATACTCTCAATGGCAGTTCAACGTCTAATAAACAGTCACTATTTTGAGTCTCTCCATTTGTTTTTTTAACAATACAATGCTACATTACCCTTTGCAGCCGACCACGGAGCTTCCGGGCCGTATTTGCTTATTCTTGGCAGGTCGCGCTGAACACTTGCCAGCATTGACAAATTATCTCCCTTCCAGTTTCGCCTGCACAAACAATAAATGGGTGCAGTATCCCATGCTCATCCTTACACTCTGCTTTAAAACAACACGTGTTCGAAATGGCTGTAACACAAGTGTCTCCAGACTTTCGTAAAATTCTGGGGGCACTACAGTTTGTGTAGAAGGCATCCCCTCCACCTTTTCTGCATGCTTCCCACGACCCACATCCTCTTCACACATCTCACTTGCCACAAGTCAGAAGCCTTCTGCTTGCACATGTTGAACTCGGGAAACTGTGCCATCAGATAAGGCCATTTGGTGCATTAAAAGACACTTCCTTGAAAATGATATGATAACCCAAAATCAGTACATAGCACATTCCAATAAACATTTTGTAATCCTAAGGGCTGCCATACATCAAGAAAATGTGTAGAAAATAATTATGTTAGTCATCTGTTAAATGATAGAGGTATTTCAGTTTTGATTACTTGAACATTTAAGCATTTCTTAACTTTGTTTGTTAGTTCTATCCTGAGTAAAAAACAGAAAACATAAGTCATCAGTTCCCCATAAGTAACACCAATGCCAGCACAGATAGTATAAGCCTGGTGGCTGGTCTGCCTTGTACTAATAAATTTTTGGGAGGAGAGAGGAAAAAGATAATCACAGGAATGCAAGCAGAGTGAGAAACAGCTTTCAGGAGAGGAAAGAACAGGAAACATAATATTTAACACAGTTTATTGCTTTTTGAGTGACTCACTATCTGAGGAATCATTTGAGATGACAACAGTTATTTCATTGAATTTTCCTGGATGCCTTCCTTCAGAAAGTCATTTTATTGCAGATTATTGGTGTGGCACCTTCCATTGTGACATCATCAATTGCTTCTTCAAGTAAATTCTACACTGCTTTCATTCTCACTGTGTAATTTCAGGATGTGATGTTTCCTTTCACTAGGGTCCACACATTTCCTTTTGAGATATATTGGCAATGGTAAGTGGGCGGCTTCACAACATCATGGCCCATTTCTGCTCCTAAGCTCAGCTTCATGTTGATTATGAAGGTGTTTGTAGCTCATGACTTTCTCCAGCATCTCTGCCTGAAGTTGATATACTTCTTCTAGTCACTATGCAATTTCTTCCTTCTTAGTAATTGAATTTGGCATTTCCACCTTTTTCCTTGAATCATAACTGGTGTTATCCATGTTAGTCGCATAACCCTCTTCTAAACCAGTGTTTAAATAAATCAATACTCATTTCTTGATGATAATCATTGGATTTGCTAGATGTGAATATTATCGTTGTACATTTGGTAAAGCCATAGTTGCATAATCCTATGTAACAGTGTTTCATTTGCCAGTTGGCACTTTCAACCCGCCATTGCCCTTTGAATCCTGACAGATGTGCTTCTGCCGTGATTTTGACAAGCCAGGTCTCATTGAGTTAAATAATTGGGTATCCACGATTTTCTTTCATGGTGCGTTTTTCTCAGAAAAGTAGTCATAGCTGATGCAATGTTGGATCTCTTCATCATAATGTATCTTCCATCACTGCATTTTCTATATCTTAACTTCAAAGATTTCAGACTTCTTCCTCACAAATGGCAGCTCCCCGTGAAAGCAGTGTTCTTTTTTAAAACATCTGCTACATTTTTCCTTGTAGAATATTCGGCACAATCAAAAAATTGCAATACTGCATGATGAACAATGCCTATCTGTAAATTGTCCAAAATCAGTCAAAGTTCTGCTTCCACTAATGTATTTTCTCACAGGTTCAAAGTCACTTCTTGACCATAGGTTTCCATTGCCTGTGCCTCTGTGAATATTCTCTGTACATTTTGTGGTGAAACACCACACACCTTTAATGTTGCAATCTTTCCTGGCATCGTTTTTATGATTGCATAGAAATTTGTGTATGTTGTACACGACTCCCTTTGTTTGGCTCTTTGTGTCTATAAAAACTCTATCATCTTTACTTGCAAACAAAAATAGCAATTTACCAAATGAAAATCACTGCCCTCTTCACAAAGTTACATTTCCAAGCAGTGTGCTTACAAATGAATGCTGGGTGATGTGTAGCAACAAAGCTGCAAAGCCGTGGCAGCACCTGCGTGAATGAAGTGCAGTATTGCCACATAAACTGTTAATGACAAGTGTTCGTTTACTAGCCATTGCTTCTTATGGTGTTACCTAGAAACCAACTGCAGCAGAAGTGACACTGTGGCAACAATGTCTGCTTAGTCATGCATCATACTGGTCTATACCAAAGACTTTCTTCTTATTGGCACTTACAGATGGAGGGTAGATGAGGGCTGAAAGAACTGACCTACTCCTATCAGCCGGCACTTCACTGCTTCCTAGTGTAGTATTATTTTAAAAGACGCATCAAATAAGACTTTTTTTTTAATTTTTGGTGTTGAGCAGAAGTAGAGCACAAGTGTATCATTTTTGACATAGTCTTCCTGTCAATCAATGCACTTAATATTATCTTTCAAGGGATCATCAAATAAAATCCTTAATTTAAAAAAAATTATGGAGCAAAAATGAAGTGCAAGTGTATCAATTTTTGACATAGTCTCCCTATCACTCAACTTCCTCCAGTGTGTAGGAAGTGCACAGATTCCTCTGGAAAAAAATATATATATATATTTTCCCCATCTGTGCAAACACTCGTGTGCTGCCTGCTACACCTCTTCATCGGAACAAAATTTCTTCCCCCTTCCCTCCTGATCACCTGTTTGAGTGGTCTAAACTTATAATAATCACTTGGTGTGAGGTTTGGTGAGTATGATGGTTGGTCAGAGTGTGGTGTCACCGCCAGACACCACACTTGCTAGGTGGTAGCCTTTAAATTGGCCGCGGTCCGTTAGTATACGTCGGACCCGCATGTCGCCACTATCAGTGATTGCAGACCAAGCGCCGCCACATGGCAGGTCTAGAGAGACTTCCTAGCACTCACCCCAGTTGTACAGCCGACTTTGCTAGCGATGGTTCACTGACAAAATACGCTCTCATTTGCCGAGACGATAGTTAGCATAGCCTTCAGCTACGTCATTTGCTACGACCTAGCAAGGCGCCATTACCAGTTACTATTGATGCTGTAAAACATGTACCATCAAGAGCAATGTTCACCATTTATGGATTAAAGTTAAGTATTCCACAGCTACATCCTTTTTTGCTAGTCTAATTTCCTTGTCCTGTTCCAGACCTCATGCCAGCCTGCGTGAGCTAAAACGTGTGCCTTTCGGCTTCCTCTCAAATAGGATTGGCTCTCTTGCCAATCCACAACACAGAGCATCAAAGTGTAGGCTGCAAGCATGTAGTATGAGGATGAACATTGTCATATTGCAAAATGATGCCTATAGTCAGATGTCCATGTCACTTTGGTGTTATTGCAAACCAAAGATGATACAATGTGACACACTGTTGGTGTTTCCCCTAACCATGCAGCATTCCAAGGCAACACCTCAGTCATTGAAAAGAGAGTCAGCAAAGCTTCCTTGCGGCAGGCTGTGTCCAGAGCTTCTTGGGTTTTGGTGATGAGGAATGGTGCCTTGCTCTCTTTGTTTCGGGTTGGTGTAGTTCATCCAGGTTTTATCTCTTCTAATGATTCTCACAAAGAAGCCAACACTTTCTGCTTCCCACAAAAGTTGTTCACAGACATTAAAGGGTCACTCTTTCAGTTCTGGAGTGAGATACCATGCTACCATCTCGCAGACACTTTGCAAAACTTAAGCACTTCTTGAATTATTATTTATTTATTATATGGATATATGTGTACAATTCACATCAATATTAAAACAATGAAATATAAAAGAGGAATGCAAGAGCTCTGGTTTCAGTTGATCTTAGTCATGTCAAGAGAGTCTGTCCATTCCAATGTTCTTGGAGAGGCATTGATGATATCCTTCCAGTCTTCACTGAAACATCCTTTAGGATATCCTCCTACAATGTTGTCAATGATCAGCTACCAAGCTTCACATTCACACAATGGAGTGTCCAGACTCCCCCACTTGTACATGAAGGACTTAAGTTGTTCTATGTTCACATTGGACTCTGTTCAGTTGACACAAATTTTTTCTAGGCAGTTGTAAGCTCACTATACTTAGAGGGTCTTCAAGGTCATGACAGTGTATGCTGGTTTTGTTTTTCTCTCTCTTTCCACACATCTTCAGTCTTCAGTGGTTGGTCCTCATGGGCTATTCAAAATGGCTTCCTTGACCTGAGACACATGCTGGGTGGACTGAGTACAATTTCCTGGGCAGGTAGCCTCTTGGAAAAATCTGTGATTAATCTTTTCCCATTCATGGGTCACTGCTTCTTGTCATCTCAAATGTGGTGGAGCAATGTTACAGAGAGCAGACAGCCAAGGTAGAAGAGTTGATCTTCAGGTACCTGTTAATATTCTCATGGAATCATTGAGTTGAACATCTACCTTACTGACATGTATATTCTTGTATCATACTGTTGCACAATATTCAGCCACAAAGTATATGAGATACAAGGCCTCTTCACAGAGCATGTCAGCCAGTATCTGGATAAGAGATGTGAGGTGAGTCCTGAACGATCCAATGTGATTCTGAGATACTTTGTGTGAGGGTTCTGTACACTATCATTCATGACTTACCTCACATCACTCGCAGAAAAGTTTAAAAAAAAGATGTGATGTGCTGAGCCATGAATAATGTTCAGATCTGTGGCTGTCACATGGTGATTTTCCATTGCAGTGGCTCCAACTTCAGCAATAGACTGGTGTCACATTTCAGGGTGTCTGACATGGGTGCTAAGTGTCTGTCACAGAAATCATCCCATTTTCGAACTTTGTAACCCACTCATACACTTACTGCAATAATAGTCATGCAACATCACACTCGGGCTTCATTCGCCAATGGATTTAAATAGTTTCTGTAGACTCACTGCTCAGGAAATGTGTGACAGAACACTATTCTTCCATGGTGTGCATGTCACATGTGCAGCAGCCATTTTCAACTGATATTGTGATATTGTGGCTGTGTTTCACATGTCTGTAGTAGTGCATTCCTTACATCATTGGTAACAATACTGTCACAATGGTGTGATATGTCAATTTTTAATTACACTTTTACTCATATATTAACTCAGATAAATCTTTGTACTGCATATTCTTTGTATGCAGAACATATCTGGAATGAGATGTTGTGTATCTATTAGTTAGTTGAATCATGGCTATCAGAGTTTGACAAGCAAAGTGCACACAGGACACAGGGGATTCTCTACATGGTGATTAATTATTGAGGTGAATTTACAGCAGTCTTTGAAAAAGCAACAGCAGTGAATGATAAGCTATGCAACTCACAATTGCCCCTAGATTCAAGTTACCCTGACCAAAAGAAAACAAAATAGCACACTTTTTGGTGGCAGGGAAATAACAGTAATGTTTCTCTGTGTCACGTTATCATTTGACAGGGCTTTTTGTTTACTCATGGTGGAAGTGTAATAAACAAGGCTTTTCTTTGCACTGGACAAACTTAGTATGTTTTTCAACGGAACTGTGGACTATAGCATCAAACGTTTCCAAACATCACTCTTGTTCTTATTGAGCGCATCTGTGATTGTATACAGTGCATCACTTAATTTTCATCTTTCACCCTCCACAACCTCACAAAACACAAATTGTCAGTAGCTATCTGACCCCGACAACTGGTCATTTTCACTTTGTCACTGCTACACTACAGCAAAAAGATAGCATGCTCATATTGTGTACTCAGTCACAACTAGCCTTACAGCTCTACATGCTTCAGTAAGAGAGAATCAGTCAACAAGTAGGAAGTGCCACTATTCTTAGATCATCATACTCTCAGGGCTACAGGGGAATGGAAGGAAGCCAGTATGGCACTGATGTAAAATTAGCACCTTGATTTCTACTGCACACTACCCTCAACATTAGATTCCTACTCACTCCTTTAGTGATCTCTTCTGGGTATGCTTTTGCCTCCAACATTTGTCTCGCATAAAGGCAGAAAATGTAAAATGAGGGAGAGCATGCTCACAGAGAGGCACACAGATAATTATGATTACCACTGATACAAAGTACCCTCCACCATACAATGGACAATGGCTTGTGGAGTATGTATGTATATGTAAGTTCTGAATCATTTGACCGAAAACAACTGATGTCTCCAATCACAAAATAACAATTGTAAGTAATATTATGCCCATTCTATTAACAGTAATCAGTGCCTCAATTTCCTTAGAGTTGCTCATTACTTTGAGGTGAACTAAATGTTTCTTAGTGAATTTCAAGAGGGATTATTTAATGCATATCATCACTAGTTGGTCATTGGTGTGTTGACTTCATTAGTTGTTGCGTGGTTTCCACACTGCATACCAAAGAAGTATAGCATCTGCAAGTGGTAGTCACGTGTGGCAGCATCAAGAGAGTTGAAAAAAGTTTCAAATTCTACCCCCTGGGTACATTCTCACTTTCACTGCCCTGCACTGATTCATCCCCCACCCCACCCCATGTCCTTCCCAATCTCGTGCATATGCCCACCCCCCTCCCACACACACACACACACACACACACAAATCTTATATCTTATTCCTGAACTACTTTAGATACCTTTTTGCCCATCTGTTTAGACTGAAAGAGAACTGCCACAAAAAATATTTCTTCCAAAAGCATTTCAAACTACACTGCCTTGCAAAAAGAGTGAATCTCCCGGGTGACATAGTCAGATGTCACTGTAACTTCTTACATTCTGGTATAGAAATGATTAGAGCTGCAGTTATCTGTGACAGATAGAATGGCCATCAGATGCCATTAGTGCTGTTTGTGTTTAATGTTGTTAGCAGACCTGGTATGGTATATAAGGGGCATGAAGCTCATCAGATGTTGAGTCATCATTTGTAATGAGACAGAGATGCAAATTTCCATGCGACAAAGTAATCACTACCTGATGATGTTTGAATTGGGGATCTCTATTTGGCCAGTTGGTCAAACCGTGCAATATCCTAATTTTTGGGGTATTTGGCTGTGACAGTGTCCCAGTGTTGGATTGCTCAGGAACATAAGGGCAGGCACATTTGTCATAAAGATTCACCGTGTCTATCACAAAGTAGGATTACCATATCGTGCACCAAGCACATTGTAGCACCTCCACATCTCTGCCTGTCATCTGAGAACAAGTAATTGACTCGCTGAAACATTTTGTGTCATCACACACCATTGGTCAAAGACTAGGAGCAGCCAGACTAGGGAATGACTGTCTCATTTGTAGGCCACCATTAATGCCACAACATAGATGGTTGCATTTGGAATGGTGCTGTGACCAGAAAGTGTGCACTGCTGGTGATTGGCATATCACTGTATTTTGCAATGAATCTTGGTTCTGCAATACACTGGATGACCTTCATCTGCCAGTATGGTAGTAACCTATGGAGGTCCCATTCTTCCACTGTTTTGGGGATGCACAGCCTGTGTTACCCCTGGTTTAGTGATGTGGGCATCCATTGGGTATGACTTCAGATCATGACTGGTGGTGTTTGAGGGAACTTCAACAGCACTATGGTACTTCTCAGAAATCTGGCATCCTCCTGTATTACTGTATGTCATTTTTCAACAGGACAATGCTGGTGCAAGCACAGCACATGTGTCTATGAACTGCCTGTGTGACATTGAGGTATTCCTGTTGTTAGCAAAATCTCCATGGGACCAGCTCGGAGTAAACTCCCAGTGCCAGGACACTGAGGACCAGTTACAACAATTGGGGAGTCAGCTAGGCTCAGGAGAGGGTATGACAGCTTCATGATGCCATTCTCAACTAAGTTAGCACATACATCCAGACAAGAGGAGCTTCAACATCATAGTAATAAATGAGCTTGTACTTCCAAGTTCTACGTAAATTTGACTTGATTTTTTAATCACCATAGTAATATCTCAATCTGTGGCATTTCATTTTGTTTCTTTCTCCACTCCTGAGTGATTCACTTTACGTTAGGCTGTGTATATTGCTTGCATTTCTAATATCTTCCCCAGTTTTTGCAAACTACTTCTACATCACAGATATCCTGGTTTTTAGAATGGTTCCTTTACAGTGCATTATACAGACCAATAAAAATATATTTTGTTTCCTTTTTTTCATTTTTATGTAATGTACGAGGTGCATTCAAGTTCTAAGGCCTCCGAATTTTTTTCTCCAGACTGGAAAGAGATAGAAACATGCGCATTGTTTTAAAATGAGGCCGCGTTCATTGTCAATACATCCCAGAGATGGCAGCACCGTACGGCAGATGGAATTTTACCGCCAGTGGCGAGAATGAGAACTGTTTTAAATACTTAAAATGGCGATGTTTTTCTTACTTGAACAGCGTGCAATCATTCGTTTTCTGAATTTGCGTGGTGTGAAACCAATTGAAATTCATCGACAGTTGAAGGAATCATGTGGTGATGGAGTTATGGATGTGTTAAAAGTGTGTTCGTGGGTGCGACAGTTTAATGAAGGCAGAACATCGTGTGACAACAAACCAAAACAACCTCGGGCTCACACAAGCTGGTCTGACGACATGATTGAGAAAGTGAAGAGAATTGTTTTGGGGGATCGCCGAATGACTGTTGAACAGATCGCCTCCAGAGTTGGCATTTCTGTGGGTTCTGTGCACACAATCCTGCATGACAACCTGAAAATGCGAAAAGTGTCATCCAGGTGGGTGCCACGAATGCTGACGGACGACCACATGGCTGCCCGTGTGGCATGTTGCCAAGCAATGTTGACGCGCAACTACAGCATGAATGGGACTTTCTTTTCGTCGGTTGTGACAATGGATGAGACGTGGATGCCATTTTTCAATCCAGAAACAAAGTGCCAGTCAGCTCAATGGAAGCACACAGATTCACCGCCACCAAAAAAATTTTGGGTAACCGCCAGTGCTGAAAAAATGATGGTGTAATCCTTACCCATTGCGTTCCAAAGGGCACTATGGTAACAGGTGCGTCTTACGAAAATGTTTTGAAGAACAAATTCCTTTCTGCACTGCAACAAAAACATCCGGGAAGGGCTGCGCTTGTGCTGTTTCACCAAGACAACGCACCCGCACATCGAGCTAACGTTACTCAACAGTTTCTTCGTGATAACAACTTTGAAGTGATTCCTCATGCTCCCTACTCACCTGACCTGGCTCCTAGTGACTTTTGGCTTTTTCCAACAATGAAAGACACTCTCCGTGGCCGCACATTCACCAGCCGTGCTGCTATTGCCTCAGCGATTTTCCAGTGGCCAAAACAGACCCCTAAAGAAGCCTTCGCCGCTGCCATGGAATCATGTCGTCAGCGTTGTGAAAAATGTGTACGTCTGCAGGGCGATTACATCGAGAAGTAACGCCAGTTTCATCGATTTCGGGTGAGTAGTTAATTAGAAAAAAAATCGGAGGCCTTAGAACTTGAATGCACCTCGTATTGTCGCAGTGCGACTTTGCTATGAACTACCAAACTACGTATACAACCACATCTATGTCTACATTTACACTCTGCAAGGCACTCTAAAGTATGTGGTTGAAGGTTCTTTGTGTACCACTGTAAGTCCCTCTATTTGTGTTCATCACGAATAGTCTCCAGAATGAACAATTGTTTGTAATTTCTCTGTTAGCTTGAATCTCTCTAATTTTATCTTCATTGTCCCTTATGAAGAAGTAATATAGGAGGAAGTGACTCTTACAGAAATGTACGCTCTTGGAATTTTACATGTAAACCGCATGCACATTGCCTCTCTTGCAGCTTCTATCACTGGAGTTGGATAAGCTGCGGTAGCCCGGTGTAATGGTAAGCTCCCTCTATACAGCTTAAGCATTTTCGTGGACTTAGTTGTTGAAGAATGCTGGTTCAGCTTTCTTGCAGTGCTGATGTCTTCTGCTAGCACCGGATTCTTCTCCGAAGATTTCACTTCTAGGAAGGGGAAATTTTCACTCTCTCTCTCTCTCTCTCTCTCTCTCTCTCTCTCTCTCTCTTCTTATTTAAAAATATGCTACTCGTGGAATATCATTCAATGCAACAGAACATATTTATTTCCACTTTGTACAAAAAAACAACTAAACTTTATGACATAAGCCCACACATTACCAGGCACCCAAGATCAGTTAATTACACATTTTTGAACACAATTAATACATAAGCTTTTATCATGACTGACTATCCATGCCCAGTCCATGTACACTCAACAGCAGTTCAACGTCTACTAAACAGTCACTATCTCGAGTCACTCCATTTGTTTTCCTACAATACAAAGCTACATTACTCTTTGCAGCCGGCCACAGAGCTTCTGGGCCATAGTTATTTATTCTTGGCAGATCGCGCTGAACACTGACCAGCACCAACAAATTATCTCCCTTCCAGTTTTGCCTGCACAAACAATAAATGGGCGCAGTATCCCATGCTCATCCTTACGCCCTGCTTTAAAATAATGCGTGTTCGAAACGGCTGGAACACAAGTGTCTCCAGACTTTTGTAAAATTCTGGGGGCACTACAAAGTGTCAATGTGACACATTAGTGCTTACTAAGTAAACCTGTGACTGAATGTGCTGCTCTTCTTCATAACTTGTCTACTTCCTGAATCAGTCCTACATGGAACAGATTCCAGACATAAGAGCAGTATTCAAGTATTTGTCAAATGAATTTTGTAAGCCACCTTCTCCATGGGTGAACTACACTTCCTGAGGCTTTTTACAATGAATCTGTCTAGCTTCAGCCTTACTTGCCATTAGTTTGATGTGGTTGTTCCACTTTATATCGCTCTGTACATATATTCAGAGATATTTAATGTGTGTGATTGCTTCCAATGATTCTTCTGCAGTCACATAATCACACAATAATGATCTTTCCTTATATTTATGTGCAACATGCTATGCTATTCATTTATGTTGATGATCAACTACCATTCCCTGCACCAAGTGTCAATTCTCTGTTGGTCTTCCTGCATTTTGCTACAATCTTCTAGTATTGAGATTTCTCTGCATGTAACAGCAAAATCTACAAAATCCTCATGGTACTTCTAACATTATCCACCGAGTCATTTATATTACATTGTGAAGAGTAAAGAACCTATAACAGTTCCTTGGCATACCTTCACAGTTACATTTTAGTCTAAAAATGCCACTGTGTTGAGAATGACATGCTGTGTTCTGTTTTGACTAGGAACCACTCAAACCACAGCTGGTCTGATACTCCCAATGCTCATATTTTGATCATTAGGCAGCAACAATGAAGAGTATCGAATACCTTCTGGCAGTCCAGGAATGTGGCATCATCCTGGTTTCCAGTATTTACTGCCTTTTGGGCTGTGAAGACAGACAAGATGACCTGGATTTCACACAATAAACAATACATCCCCCATAACAGCCTGAACAGGTCAGCTCAGTGGCTGGAGCATATCAAGGGTATAACAGAATTAGTAGAACATGTTTACTAAATTACTGTAGTTTTTAAATCAACCTTACAGTTGAGGACAGCTTTGTCATACCTTGCTGTATCTTACCTTACCTTAACTCGTGTGCAGGAACGCTCCTCGTGGCTGACTCCCTGGCTGCTGGTGGACAGCGTCTTGATCCTACTGACCACCGTCTTTGGTTCTGTGGGCATCGGTGGGCTCTGTTACTCCGGGCGGTACCAAGTGGCGGCCACTTTTGCCTTCGTCATCAGCTTCACCTTCAGTAAGTAGTGATGAACTCCATTATGACAGGGGAGAGGGGGGCAGGGGGGGGGGGGGCACAACAGCAGCCTAGAACACACTCTGTGCTCCAAAACAGGCATGGGTCTGAGAGAAGAAAGACGGGGGATGGGGAGGATTGGGGGGGGGGGGCTGTGAGCTTTTTGACCACCTCATCTTCTCTCCCCTTGCCTGAACATCATTTTACTGTGGCTGTTTTTATTTTTACATACACGGTGTCCACAAATTATTGTTAAAGCCTTGGATTCTAACCAGTAAGCACCCACACACCCCAGATTCTCCAAAGAACTGAACTGACATGTATAAAATAGCTTCATAAGTCTGATTATTTTACAAATGAGCTAAATATTTTGTGTTAAATGTGTGAAATCTGCATGGTTCAAGATGCAAAACCATAATTATATTGGTTTTATTTGTTTCTGATTCTTCACTGATAGGCTAGCGAAAAAGTTTAGTAAAGGTTTGAAATTATGTTCAAAGTTTATTGGAAGGCACGAAGCGCTCTCATTATCAAATACTAGATGAACATAGTGTGGGTAATTTGCACTCCATTTTAAGAAAGGCTGGTGTTCCAAGCATTTCAATATTTACAGTGTCATATCTCTTGAACTATGTATTGTACAAAGATATAATTTGGAAGTGCAGTTGGTGGTTCATGTGGAGACTGTCTTCAGAATGTGTTGCAAATCGTTAGTAGTAAGTAAGTAATAAATTAAAACATCAGACCTGATTCTGAAGTTGCATTGCATGAACAGCTAAACTGAAGTAAGTAAGGTAAGTCATTTTTTTGGGGTGCATCAGCTAGAAAAAGATATTAAATTATGTATAAAGTTTATTGGAAGTCACTAAGTGCTCTCATTCTCAAATACTGGATGCATATACCCCCCCCCCCCCCCCCACCATGAACCATATCTATTCAGAGGCCAGACAAATGTGTGGTTCCTGGAGAGGGGCAGCAGCCTTTTCAGTCGTTGCAGGGGCAACAGTCTGGATGATTGACGGATCTGGCCTTGTAACACTAACCAAAATGGCCTTGCTGTGCTGGTATTGCGAACGGCTGAAAGCAAGGCGAAACTATAGCTGTAATTTTTCCAAAGGGGCATACAGCTTTGCTGTATGGTTAAATGATGAAGGCGTCCTCTTGGGTAAAATATTATGGAGGTAAAATAGTCCCCCATTTGGATCCCTGGGCAGGGACTACTCAGGAGGATGTCATTATCAGGAGAAAGAAAACTGGCATTCTACGGATCAGAGTATGGAATGTCAGATCCCTTAATTGGGTAGGTAGGTTAGAAAATTTAAAAAGGAAATGGATAGGTTAAAGTTAGATATAATAGGAATTAGTGAAGTATGGTGGCAGGAGGAACAAGACTTCTGGTCAAGTGAATACAGGATTATAAATACAAAATCAAATAGGGGTAATGCATAACGAATGCATTATTGTGGCAAAGACATGAAACCCATGCCTACCACAGTAGTACAAGTTTATATGCCAAATAGCTCCACAGATGATGAAGAGATTGATGAAACGTATGATGAGATAAAAGAAATTATTCAGATAGTGAAAGGAGATGAAAACTTAGTAGTCATGAGTGATTGGAATTCGATAGTAGGAAAAGTAAGAGAAGGAAACATAGTAGGTGAATATAGAATGGGGGTATGAAATGAAAGAGGAAGCTGCCTAGTAGAATTCTGCACAGAGAATAACTTAATCATAGCTAATACTTGGTTCAGGAATCATGAAAGAAGGTTGTATACATGGAAGAGGCCTGTAGATACTGGAAGGTTTCAGATAGATTATATAATGGTAAGACAGAGATTTAGGAATCAGGTTTTAAATTGTAAGACATTTCCAGGGGCAGATGTGGACCTTGACCACAATCTATTGGTCATGAACTGTAGATTAAAACTGAAGAAACTGAAAAAAGTTGGGAATTTCAGGAGATGGGACCTGGATAAACTGATAGAACCAGAGGTTGTAGAGAGTTTCAGGGAGAGCATTAGGGAATGATTGACAGGAATGGGCAAAGAGATACAGTAGAAGAAGAATGGGTAGCATTGAGGGATGAAATAGTGAAGGCAGCAGAGGATCAAGAAGGTAAAAAGATGAGGGCTAGTAGAAATCGTTAGGTAACAGAAGATATACAGAATTTAATTACTGAAAGGAGAAAATATAAAAATACAGTAAATGAAGCAGGAAAAAAGGAATTCAAATGTCTCAAAAATGAGATTGTCAGGAAGTGCAAAATGGCTAAGCAGGACGGGCTAGATGACAAATGTAAGGATGTAGTAGCTTATCTCACTAGGGGTAAGATAGATACTGCCTACAGGAAAATTAAAGAGACCTTTGGAGAAAAGAGAACCACTTGTATGAATATCAAGAGCTCAGATGGAAACCCACTTCTAAGCAAAGAAGGGAAAGCAGAAAGATAGAAGGAGTATATAGAGGGTCTATACAAGGGTGATTTACTTGAGGACAATATTATGGAAATGGAAGAAGATGCAGATGAAGATGAAATGGGATATATGATACTGTGTGAAGAGTTTGACAGAGCACTGAAAGACCTAAGTTGAAACAAGGCCTCGAGAGTAGACAACATTCCATTAGAACTGCTGACAGCCTTGGGAGAGTCAGCCTTCACAAAACTACCATCTGGTGAGCAAGATGTATGTGACAGGTGAAATACCCTCAGACATCAAGAAGAATATAATAATTCCAATCCCAAAGTAAGCGGGCATTGGCAGACGTGAAAATTACCAAACTGTCAGTTTAATAAGTCATGGTTGCAGAATACTAATGTGAATTCTTTAGAGACAAATGGAAAAACTAGTAGAAGCCAATCTCGGGGAAGATTAGTTTGGATTCCGTAGAA
Source organism: Schistocerca cancellata (assembly GCF_023864275.1). Lineage (NCBI taxonomy): Eukaryota > Metazoa > Arthropoda > Insecta > Orthoptera > Acrididae > Schistocerca > Schistocerca cancellata. The sequence continues at coordinate 130,639,772 of NC_064635.1, forward strand.
ATGTTGGAACACATGAGGCAATACTGACCCTATGATGTATCTTAGAAGATAGAATAAGGAAAGGCAAACCTATGTTTCTAGCATTTATTTCTTAGAGAAAGCTTTTGACAGTGTTGATTGGAACACTCTCTTTCAAATTGTGAAGGTGTCAGGGGTCAAATACAGGGAGCAAAAGGCTATTTACAGTTTGTGCAGAAATGAGTTGGCAGTTATAAGAGTGGAGGGGCATGAAAGGGAAACAGTTGTTGGGAGGGGAGTGAGACAGGGTTGTAGCCTATCCCCAATGTTATTCAGTCTGTATATTGAGCAAGCAATAAAGGAAACAAAAGAAAAATTCAGAGTAGGAATTAAAATCCGTGGAGAAGAAATAAAAACTTTGAGGTTTTGTGATGACATTGTAATTCTGTCAGAGACAGCGAAGGACCTGAAAGAGCAGTTGAATGGAGTGGATAGTGTCTTGAAAGGATGATATTAGATGAGCATCAACAAAAGCAAAATGAGGATAATGCAATGTAGTCTAATTAAGTCAAGTGATGCTGAGGGAATTAGATTAGGAAATGAGACACGGAGCAAAATAACTCATGATTATCGAAGTAGAGAGGATGTAAATTGTACACTGGCAACACCAAGGAAAGCATTTCTGAAGAAGAGAAATTTGTTAACATCGAGTATAGATTTAAGTGTCAGGAAGACGTTTCTGAAAGAATTTGTATGGAGTGTAGCCATGTATGGAAGTGAAACATGGATGATAAATAGTTTGGACAAGAAGAGAATAAAAGCTTTTGAAATGTGGTGCTACAGAAGAATGCTGAAGATTAAATGGGTAGATCACATAACTAATGAGGAGGTACTGAATACAATTGGGGAGAAGAGAAATTTGTGGCACAACTTGAATAGAAGAAGGGATCAGTTGGTAGGACATGTTCTGGGGTGGGTAGTATTGGAGGGCAGCGTGGAGGGTAAAAATCGTAGAGGGAGACCAAGAGATGAATACACTAAGCAGATTCAGTAGGATGTAGGTTGCAGTAGGTACTGGGAGATGAAGAAGCTTGCACAGGATAGAGTAGTATGGAGAGCTGCATCAGACCAGTTTCTGGACTGAAGACCACAACAACAACATAATATGGATTGTTTGCATGTCAGGAGTTATGCTGCCTCAAGACACTGCACTGTTTCTGACTTTAATACTTGACTTATAGTGTTAAACATTCAATGTAGGCTTATCTCTTAATTATACTATGACAGCATTTTAAATCTTTGTTATAACGCCAAGTTTAACACATATATTTCAGAACGACACAACACATATAAATCACAGAGTAAGTTGACAAGCAAGACATGTGTACACGTTAGCATTCGAATGAGCACTGAGTCCCAGTCTAGTGGCCGCTGCTCGGCTGGCCGCTTAGGTGGCGCAGCTGCTGCATGGCTGGCAGACAGCACCGCACATAGAGGACGTGCGTAATTGCGCGGTGGCGCTTTGAATGATCGGCGAGTCACAACACTTTTCCCCCCTTTGAAATTGTTGCACTGGTCTTGATGGAGGTGTCCTGGAGATGGCTAATGTCCATAGGCTTTGTTTGACTCGCCGTAAAGTATCGAGGAGGAGGCTTCCCGTACGGACAGAAGTGTCCCCGATGATAACGGGTCGAGATGACAAGAGACATAGGGAGCGAGTCTGCTGGGGCCCCATGCACCAATCTGCCCATTGCATCAAGTCCAGTTGATATGACAGGGGACATGGGCGATGTGTCAGCGTCTGTTGGAGGAGGAGGCGAGTAGATTTGCTCTGACAGAGGATGGTCATCCGGTTCCTGCATGGGCACGTCTCCTGGTGGCGTCCGTTCTTGTGCTGGCATCGCGATGACGGTGAGAGGGCTGTGTTGGGAGTATTGAGAGATGCCAAGACCCAAGCGTCAGGTAGAGCCAGAGGTGGTGTAGCGGCGTTCGGAACAGGCGTTGCTGGCACACGAGGCCAAAGCTGGTCCGAATGACGCACTGCAACGCCCGTGTCCATCTGGATTTCATACAGGCGTCTGCCACGGTGTCCTAAGATGCGGCCCGGGCTCCATTTTGGCCGCCTGCCATATCCTCGTACCCAGACGAGGTCGTCGGTGGTGAACCGGCCAAGTGAAGGCACCCGCGGCTGTGAGGTGGAAGGCCGCAGAAGATGAAGTAGCGTGCGGGGCCATTGGCCATGTAAGAGCTCGGCCCGGCTGTGGTCGCCCATGGGGGTGAAACGGTAAGACGCCAGAAACTGGAGAAGCACATCATCAGCAGCAGAAGAAGCTAGAAGTTTCCGCATCTGAGCCTTAAATGTGTGTACCAGTCGTTCAGCCTCACCGTCGGATTGTGGATGGAACGGCGGGGCCGTGACATGCATAACGCCGTGACAAGCACAAATATCCACAAATTTAGAAGAGGCAAATTGCGGACCATTATCAGTAACAAGAGTAGAGAGGAGGCCTTCCAAAGAAAAATTGCGGATGAGAGCACTGGTGGTTGCCGCAGTGGTAGGCGACATGCAATGGACAATGAAAGGAAAGTTAGAGTAGGCATCAATTACGAGGAGCCAATAAGTACCTAAAAAGGGTCCCACAAAGTCAGCATAAATGCGCTCCCAGGGCTTCTCAGGCGAAGGCCACGGTGACGAAGATGACTTCGGGGCAGCAGCCTGTGATGCACAAGGGCCGCAGGCAGCGACCATGTGTGCTATTTCAGAGTCGATGCCAGGCCAGTACACATGACGGTGCACCAGAGATTTCATGCAAGACACACCCCAGTGCCCTTGGTGAAGGAGGCACAAGACCGAAGCACGCAAAGACGCAGGTACCACAACACGTGGCGAAGCATTGTCAGTGGAGAGGAGGATAATACCATCCCTAGCCATGAGGCAGTAGCGCAAAGCGTAGTAGTTCCGCAATGGATCAGAAGTCTTAGCGGACGGGCGATCTGGCCAACCCTTCTGAATACAGTGTAAAACCCGGGAGAGGGTAGGGTCAGAACCCGTAGCAGCCGCCAGCCTGTCCCCAGTGATGGGGAACCCGTCCACAACCTGCTGCTTGGCAACATCCAGGTGGAAACACAAAAGTTTTTCCCTATCGAATGCCTGATCAGGACCCATGGAAAGGCGAGACAGAGCATCAGCATTTGCATGTTGAGCCATTGGCTGGAAATGAATCTCATAATTGAAACGAGACAAGTAAAGAGCCCAATGCTGGAGGCGGTGTGCAGCCTTGTCGGGAAGTGACGTTGATGGATGAAACAAGGAAACATGTGGTTTGTGATCCGTAACAAGATGAAATTTTGAGCCCTAGAGAAAAACACCAAACTTATGAAGAGCATAAATAATGGCCAAAGCTTCTTTCTCAATTTGAGAATACTTTTGTTGGGCATCCGTGAGCGTTTTGGAGGCATAAGCAATGGGTTGTTCCGAACCATCAGAAAAATGGTGTGCAAGGACTGCACCGACCCCGTATTGAGAGGCGTCTGTGGCAAGAACAAGCCAGGCACGGGGCCTGTTTCAGCATAGTCTTCAATTTCTGGAAAGCGACTTCGTATGACGCGGACCAGTGAAAAGGCATGTCTTTATGCAACAGGCGATGCAACGGCTGATCCACCAAAGCCGCAGATGGTAAAAACTTGTGATAGTATGCTATTTTCCCTAAGAAGGCCTGCAGTTCCTTAACAGGTGTAGGGCAAGGAAGGGCATCGATCGCAGCGACAGTTTGCTGAAGTGGAGGAATACCATCCCGAGAGAGTTGAAACCCCAAGTACGTGATAGATGCCTGAAAAAATTGTGATTTCTGAAGATTACACTTAAGACCGGCAGTCTGTAAGACATGAAAAAGTGTGCGGAGATTTTGAAGATCAGTGGTGGAGCCAGTGACAACAATGTCGTCCATGTAATCGATACACCCAGGGACAGGGAGCAATAATTGTTCCAAGAATCACTGAAAGAGAGCAGGAGCACTAGCAACCCCGAATGGCAAGCATTGGTATTGATAGAGGCTGAAAGGTGTGTTAAGGACCAGAAACAGCCGGGAAGCAGTGTTGAGAGGAAGTTGATGATAAGCTTCTGACTGGTCAATTTTAGAAAAATACTGGCTTCCAGCAAGTTTAGTGAACAGTTCTTCAGGACGGGGCATAGGGTAAGTGTCGATGAGGCATTGAGCATTTACAGTGGCTTTGAAATCGCCACAGAGATGAATATCACCATTTGGCTTAGCAACGACAACAACAGGAGAGGACCACTAACTGGAAGTGACAGGAAGCAAGACCCCTGAAGTAGTGAGACGATCCAACTCCCATTTTACCCAATCACGAAGGGCCACAGGAATGGGCCAAGCCTGAAAAAACTTAGGCTGAGCAGTGGGTTTGAGCGTGATATGAGCTTCAAAGTCGTTTGCACGGCCTAACCCAGGAGAAAAAAGGGACGAAAATGTCGTCGACAAGGAATCCATAAGGAATAGTATCAGAGACAATATTGACAGAGTCATCTATGGAGAACCCAAAAACGTGAAAGGCATCGAAACCAAAAAGATTTTCTGCGTTGCTCTGGTCGACCACAAATATGGGAACAGTGCAAACGACAGATTTGTAAGATACCTCAGCATTAAACTGTCCCAAGAGAGAAATCTTCTGTTTATTGTACGTCTGTAATTGCCGAGTGACAGGTGACAGGAGTGGAGAACCCAATTGAAGATACATCTGAGAATTAATTATAGTGGCAGCAGAACCGGTATCCACTTGCATGCGAACATCTCGAGCAAGGATTTGGACAGTGAGGAATAACTTCCCTGAAAGGGAAAAAGTGCAATTGACAGACAACACAGAATCAGAATCAGTGTCATGTTCATGAACATCATGTATGCGGTCGGATTTGCAAACGGAAGACACATGACCTTTCTTTTTGCAATTGTGACACACAGCCCAACATTGGGGACAATCCTCACGTGAATGTTTCATAAAACACCGCGGACATGAAGGAAGTTGCCGGGGGTTTTACTGCAGTTTCTTAGCGGGTTGTTTACGGCTAGGCCGAGGTTGCACGTGGGAGCCCACTGCGGCCACGTTTGCCGGCGGGGGCGCGCCTCACGCATTGTCAACAGCGCACAGAGGTTGTATTTCCCCGACATCACCCCAGCGGCGCGAGAAATTTCAAAAGACTGCGCAATAGAGAGAACTTCATCTAGAGTCGGATTCGCCAACTGAAGGGCACATTGCCGAACTTCTTTGTCGGGCGCCGACCAGATAATAGCATCCCGTACCATGGAATCGGCATAGGATTCTTTGTGAACGTCAGTAACAAATTGACACTTTCGACTGAGGCCGTGAAGTTCAGCAGCCCAAGCGCAATAGGATTGATGTGGCTGTTTTTGACAACGATAAAAGGCAACACGAGAGGCTACCACATGCGTTTGCTTTTGAAAATAGACAGACAGAAGTGAGCACATTTCTGCAAAGGACAAAGACTTAGGATCCTTCAAGGGAGCCAATTGCGACAACAGCCGATACATTTCAGGTGAAATCCAGGAAAGGAACAGAGACTTACATGGTTGTTCGTCCGTGACATGAAATGCCAAGAAGTGCTGTCAAAGACGTTTTTCATAATCAGACCAGTCTTCCGCCATCTCGTCGTAAGGAGGAAAAGGAGGTATAGCCAACGACGAGAAACGCCCCGCATTTGACACCACGACGAAATCGCGAATCGCTGCTGATAGAAGCATTTGCTGTTCAAGGAGATTTTGCAATAGTTGCTCGACAGTAGCCATGGAACCCTGTGGGTCAACGGTGAAAAGGAAAAATCCCATCCTCATCGCCAATTGTTATAGCGTCAAGTTTAACATATATATTTCAGAACGACACAACACATATAAGTCACAGAGTAAGTTGACAAGCAAGACATGTGTACACGTTAGCATTTGAATGAGCACTAGTCCCAGTCCAGCGGCTGCTGCTTGGCTGGCTGCTTAGGTGGTGCAGCTGCTACATGGCTGGCAGACAGCGCCGCACGTAGAGGACGCGCGTGATTGCGCGGCGGTGCTTTGAATGATCGGCGAGTCACAACAATCTTTAAATTTGATCAGTAGTTATATGAAATATTGAAAATGAAATTTAGATAGCCAACCTTCAACTGAAACTGTACATTGTACAGTGTTTAAGCTGTTTAGTAACATAGATAACATTAGAGCTATACTAAAGAATACCAGCCAGTTTCCTCAGTAATACACAGCAATTTCTGCACTCTTAGTAGCAAGAACAATATCCGTGTACACTCCAGAAATTATGTTATGATGTGCCTAAATGCATTTTGAAAGCATTTCTTAATGTTCTTTACATCTGTAACCTGGATTTGGTGCATTTAATCCTTTATAAAAACCCATATGAAGCTATGACAGTTCAGTTTACTGGGTGCATAAAAAGTTCACTCACTGGAGAAACAATTTTTTTCCAAATGTTCATTAGTCTTTGTTAAGGTATCTACAGCAAACTGTACATGCTAAGGATTGTCTATCAGCTATAATGTGCAAAGCATCTGCACCTTAAATGCATAATAACATAACCTCTTTTCAAGACTTTGTGCACTGTTTATTGAGGCACTCTCAAGTCTGTGGCCACCATACTCACTAATTTTGTCAGCACTGTGCAGATGCCCACCATATCCCTTGTCCACTTTGTTTTCTGAAACAGATGTGTGACCTGCCCCTTTTTATGAAGAATACAACATGTTTCCATAAAGGCTAACAGTCACCTACAGCACTATCCTAAATGATTCAATGTTAGCAATTCTAGAAGTATGCCAATTAGACTCAGAATTTAGGAAAAGAACTGAGGTCAATGACCACTAAATGGAATGGTTTTCAAGAATTTACATTGCATTGGTGGAACTGATCGGGAAAGTGTAGATTAGAATCGACACTTTACAGAAGTTACAGTGAACCATGAAATCACTTGTTATAGTGGACATGCTGCAGACATGATGCCCTATGCCCAAGAAATCAAGCATACAATGGCTGTTGACTGGGGTAGTATGAGGCCAGATCTGATAGAGGAAACAACCCTCTACATTTTAGAAGCACTCTAATAATTGAACAAAACAGAACAGAATCTGTAGTGTACTAATTTTAGTATTAGTGTTTGGTTAATTGGTTAAAGGGTTTATTGTATTTGCAGTACTAGCATTTTTGTAGCTTTAGCATTTTTTAAAAAAGTAAGCACCAGGAATAAATAATTCACAAGTTGTGACATGGTCAACGATTAAAACAGTTATCCAGGAAGCTTAGACTGAATTTCTTTTATTTTCACCAATTATCATAAAACTTTAGGTTCTTAGACTACCATTACATTTAGAAATGATCATCTGGAAATCTGTTTTATTACATGTCCTAAAATAACAAAGCCACAGTGGCACTATCACAAAATATACACAAAACCAGCATAGCATCATCACATATATTTCAGATATGATATAAACTAGGCCACAGATCTGGCAGTGTGACAGTATGACTATGGCAAAACTGTGGCCTAGTTGAAATCATATTTAAGATATGTGCAACGATGGTACACTGATTTTGTGTGTCTTTTGTGACAATGCCACAATGGTTTTCTTATTTCAGGACATGTTATAAAACATTTATGAAGATGGTCATTGCTAACTGAAACCGGTAGTCTAAGGGCCAAAAGTTTTATGATTATTGATGAGAAGAAATAATTAATATATGGATCTATTATTGTTCACAAAAATGTGAATTGCATGGCCTATTTTAGATTATCTGAAAATAGGTTGTAACTGTGAAAATTAATTAAATAAATAAAGAAAATCTTTCCATGAAAGAGATGCGCCAAGCCCAAATAGTTGGCCAGTACTGAAGTTTCTTTCCATATTGAGCCTGAAAGTTTTGTTGTACATGGGTATCGGACTGCATCTCTGTGAACCAGGCTACACACAGAGCTTTCCCTGTCATATCTATACTTTCTATCAGACTGTAGCACCTTGAAAATATTTAAAAAACTGTAAGTTATCTTATCACATGCTGAAAACCACTTGTTATTTAATAGAATTTTAAAGTTATAAAAATCTAAAGTTGTAAAAATTGTATTTCAGTTTCCAAAATTTTCAGCATACTTTCTGAGAATAAAGTAGCATGGGAACTGAAGGTCTTAAAAATAGCAGAGAATTCTATAAAAGTTACAAGCTATGCATAACACAGGTTATTTTTCAGTTGCTTGTCTGAGCGCTAGTCCATGTGGACTGACTGGCAGCAGCAAACATCCCAGAAAAGGATTTTTTATGTGAAAACTCTTAAAACTTTTTAAATAAGACATGTATTTTTAATATTCTGCATCTTTATTCTTCATGTCTACATATTTGCAGACCTATACCACTAGAGGGCTCTGAATTGTTATGTGTAACTGGTGGTGTTGTGTAATGTGACTATGTTGGTGTATGACAAACAACATGCTGTAATCGAGTTTCAAATTCAGAGAGTTCATCCACACATGGGGCACCCTCTCCTTCAGCATACAATGACAGACTGCACACAGTGCTGCAACATCTTCAACAATCCAATGTCTTGTGTTCACTGTCATCGATCATCCTCTACACAGTCCTAAGTTGGCCCCATCTTATTTTCATCTCTTTCCCAACCTTAAGGAACACCTTTGAGGACTTCACTCTGACAGCAATGAAGTAGTGCAAGCAGATGTGATGTTGTGGCTTCATTAACAAAGTTAAACATCCTACAATGACAGTGTCAATAAACTGGTCTCTTGTTGGAGAAATGTGTTTGTTGCCAGGGTGACTATGTTGAGAAATAAACATGTAGGCATGAAGACTGAAGATGTAGAATGTTAATAATGTCATTTTTATTTAGCTAGTGTCTGTTCTTTTGACATGCGTGTCACGCTTCTCTCATGTGACATTCTGAAAGCAGTGGACCAAGGCAATCAGGTGTATGCAGTATTTCTTGACTTCGATAAAGCATTTTCTTCAGTTCCACACTGTCTATTAATGAAAATACAGTCATGTGGGACATCAAACAAAATTTGTCACACAATTGAGGACTTCATGGTAGAGAGGATACAACATGTTATCTTGGATTGAGTGTCTTTGACATAAGTAGAAATAACTTTAGGCCTGCCCCATGGAAGTGTGTTGGCACCATACTGTTCATGTTGTATATTAATGAAATGACTGACAGTATTGATAGTAATCTCAGGTTTTTAGCAGATGATGCTGTAATCTATAATGAAGTACTGTCTGAAATAAAACTACAAATATACAGTCAGATTTCAAAGTGGTGCAAATACTGACAGCAACTTTAAATGTTCATAAACGTAAAATTACACACTTCACAAAATACGAAAAATAGTATCCTATGACTACAACATCAAAGAGTCTCAATTGGGATTGGTAGACTCTTACAAATACCTAGCTGTAACAATCTGTAGATATATGAAAACAATTGATCACAGAGGCTTGGTCATATGTTTTTTAAAATTGTATTAAAAACACAATAACATATTTATTGGTAATGCTAACCAGTTGCAGTCAAATTGTGACCATACTACACCATGTTGGCAGACAGATATTGTGGATCTGGATGATGTGTGTGATGAAACAGGTACCAAGGTCATGACTGTCATGTTTTACAGTATGCTCTGCAACAGAATATTGTGTGCTGCCTGTATACATGCTCTGCCTATGTCCATTCATCTTGACTGATAACTGATGTGAAAGGCCAAACAGTGTTTACATAGCAGCTGGTATGACATGCGTTGTTTCACAGGTGGCTCTCCCTTTGATCATATATGTTTCATCCAGTTACAGGGCTGGAAGAGGTGGTGGTAGGAGGGTGCACATGGCAGGTCTTGCAGCATGGACAGTCATAGGGGTAGGAGTCATAGGGTAGGGAGATGGATGCAAAAGCAGCATAGGGTCTGACAAGGATATTGCAGAGATTGGGAGGGTGACAAAAAACTATTCTAGATGTGGTGAGCAAAATCTCAGACAGAATAGATCTCATTTCAGGGCATGATTTTAGGAATTGTGACCTTGTCAAAGTAGCTGATTAATACATTCAAGACAAGGATAATCATGGGTGACAAGTGGTGTGCTCCAAAGTCTTTTTTTGGGGGATCAACAGTATGAGGATTGTATGTGATGACCCGGGAAATATGCTTTTGTTATGGGCTGTTGGAGTAGTTACATCCAGTGAAGGATGAAGTGAGAGTGGTGGTGTATTGCTATAAAGAGTCTGAACAGATATGTTTGCCTTGAATTCCAAGGGTGTATGGGATTTTCCTGATTTTTCTGGATTTTTTCCATGCTTTTCTTACATTTTTTCTATCTTTTCCCACCCTCTGCATCTTGTTTTCACCACTCCTTCCATTTTTAACAATACAAACCATCCTCTCTTGCCGTGATAAAGCCCATTACATATTACATATGTCATTTTCAGAAACATGCTTTTGCACTATCAACATTAAGGTCTAACATTCTGTTTCTTGAAACCTGCTTATTCCTTAGAGTTACTTCCAAAGGCCTAACACTGAAAGTCTAATTCTACTCTACACCAGCCTTGTTTACAGTTTCAAATACAGCAATCTCTTGCACTTATATGGCTAATCTGTAACATCACTGCCAGTTTCCACTCCACCAGACTTCTCTCCTTCTGCAAAATACTGCAGTTATCTGCCTCTAATGTTTCCTTGGGTTACATCATCTGCTATACAAACTTCATACTACAACATGCCAGACTTCACTTCAAAAAGCTATCCCACCTTCTCCTAAAGTACCTCAACAGTGGTGGTTCCCTTCTTGTCCCTCTGCAGCTCCCCAGTCACACCATCAACCATCATTCCTCTCCTACAAACTGAGCTTTGCCGACCTCCTTAACATCCCACAGCCTCCACCACTGCCTTCCAGACCAATAATAACTCATAGTCACAAGAACCAGTCACAATAGTACAGTGTTGGCAACCTCTTGTCCAAAGCACTCTCTCCTCCTGAATTATCTGTATTACCCAAGGGTCTTGCTTTCAGCCCTAAACCTGCATTTAACCATGCTGCTTTGGTGGAGGTCCTACTTTCCTTTACACATAATGTCAACTGGAAATACCACTTTGCAACCCAATACCAAAACCTTTCCAATATCAAACCTGACATTGAACCTTACCTTGAACAGTTCTGACCATGATCCCAACTTGATCCACCAACACTACCTTAGAATCATCTCTCACAAGACTAAGATCCCATCCCTGTTATTCAAACTGACCTGCAGTACTTCCTAAGAACCTCAGGTGCCTCACAAGGACTTTCACTTCAAGCCACAAAACTTCTTACCCCACCCAAACCAAGTACCACAACTTTTGCCTTCTGCATACGATCCACAAACCCAATCATCCTGGCCATCCTACAGCTGCTGGCTTCGTAGCACCCAAAAAATGGTTCAAATGGCTCTGAGCACTATGGGACTTAACAGCTATGGTCATCAGTCCCCTAGAACTTAGAACTACTTAAACCTAACTAACCTAAGGACAGCACACAACACCCAGCCATCACGAGGCAGAGAAAATCCCTGACCCCGCCGGGAATCGAACCCGGGAACCCGGGCGTGGGAAGCGAGAACGCTACCGCACGACCATGAGATGCGGGCATAGCACCCACTGAATGTGTATCTGCCTTAGTTGATCAACACATGCAACCCATATTACAAAGAAATCCCTCCTGTATTAAAAATATCAACCATTTCCTAGATCATCTGAAATCTGTTCTCATCCCACTCCCACCACACACCATGCTTGTCACCATTGATGCCATCTCCCTCTATACCAAAATCCACCACGTACGTGGTCTATCTGCTCCTAACAGTTCCTCAGTCAACACCAACCTGATTCCAAATCTATGACATCTTTCTTCCTCACTTTAATCAACTTTATACTTACCAAAAGTTACTTCATCTTGCAGGGTCAGACATACGAACAGGTCAGGGGTATGGAAATGGGAACCAGGATGGCTCTTTCCTATGCCAACCTTTTCATTGGTTGTTTGGAGGGGGGTGTTGCTTGGGATCAAAAAAGCCTTCAGCCCTTGGTTTGGTTTAGATACATTGATGACATCTTTGCTGTATGGACTCACAGTGAAGCTTCTAACAACCCTATCACAACAAAGGTCAAAATTTAATAATAATTGTGGTGTTGCTCACGCTGCTAAATACTGCATTTTTGGGCAACAACAAAGTTATTATGTGGCAGGTGTCATTACAGCACAGTCAATAAAGTCATTTCATGTAATAATGAATAAACTAGGCACTCATCTTTTCATGTTTGCCACGCTGGTCTCATTGTAAAATCATGGCTCAATCGTCGAAAATCTAGGTGGTGATGATTCCAAGCTCTATTCTATCCTGCTATATTCAGAAGTTTTATAGATGTGTTTCACAAACCATTCTTGAAGATTAAACCTTTCAAAGTTGGCACAATGGTGATGTAAAAAAATAATCAGCACTCCGAATTTAAGTTACACTTCCTTTTTTTTATTACTTTTGCTGCAATATCATGTAGCACACAAAACATCACTTCACAATACAAAACATACTTGAAAACATCTTCCTCACTGTTAAAGTTCACATTTTATAAGCTGACGACAATATGCGTCTTTCCAACATGATGTCCAAGACTTGACTTTCTCAAGGTCCGACTCTCTAACAACTAATAATCACTTACGCGCCCAAAATTCAGAGTTACAAGTACATCAAAGATCATAGTGACAAAAGAAAGAATACACATAAGAATAATATCATTGCAATATAAACATATCGATGAATCAACGTACTTCTACATTAATGAAATCAAATCTGAATGTTGTCTCAGAAATACGTCAACTACTTTACAGAAACACAGTAGAATATTACTGGTATCGAGAGGTTCAGGTGAGGTGCTGTAATGGTTATGTAATTCAAGTACCATTACAAGCTGACCTGTTAAAATTCCTGGAATCTCTAAGTACCTTCTCCCAATTAAATTTCACATGGTCCTATTCCAAATCCCATACCACTTTCCTTGATGTTGATCTCAGCCTCACTGAAGGTCAGCTACTCACTTCTGTCCACATCAAGCCAAGAAACAACAATACTTACATTTTGACAGTTGTCATCCCGTCCATGTCATATGTCCCCTCCATGCAGCCTTGGCTTACCCTTCACTGGACATAATTATCACAACAGTTTAGTTCAAAAGAGATTTCCTGGGCCATCACATCCAATCCTGATACTTCTGATCCCTCCAAAAAAACAACTGTGGAGCACATGACTTGTCACCCAGTATTATTCTGGTCTTGAATGTATTAAGAGCTACTTTGATAAGGCCATGGCTTCCTAAAATCATGCACTGAAATGAGATCCATTCTGTCTGAGATTTTGCCCACCACACCTAGATTAGTTTTTCATTGCCCTCCCAATCTCTGCAAATTCTTTGTCAGACCCTATCCTCCTTCTGCATCCATCTCCCTACCCTGTGGCTCCTACCCCTGTGACTGTCCATGTTGCAAGACCTGTCATATGCACCCTCCTACCACCACCTATTCCAGCCCTGTAACTGGCAAAACATATACTATCAAATGGAGGGCAACTGTGAAACGAAATGTCATACACCAGGTGTTATGTAAACACTGTTTGGCCTTTTATGTCGACATAACTACCACACAGTTATCAGTCAGGATGAATGGTCATAGGGGAGGGGGAGAGGGTGTATACAGGCAATGAACAATATTATGCTGAGAACATGCTGTACAACGTGACAGTCATGATCTTGGTACCTGTTTCATCACACACACCATCCAGATTATTTCCCCAAACACCAGTTTCTCAGAACTACACAGGTTGGAACTAGCACACAACATGTCGTTGGTTCTGGCCACCCACATGGCCTTAATGTACATTAATTCCTTCTGTCTCAGCATTTCTTCATAGTAATTATTTTTTCACTCCATTTCAGTTTCCTACATCTTTCATTTTCTGACCTGTCTGTTTTTCACCATTCCCCTCCCACCTCTGTTACATTCAATGCACTTAGCTTTTGACTCTTATTAAATCATGCACAATGTTTTAGTAGTAATCTCTTTCTTGCATTACTCTGTCTTCCACCTTTAAGCTCTCAGGTTTTCAAATCTCATCTGGTTCAGTCCCCAACAATCAGTCTTTTCTTCTCATCCCATCTGGTAAGTCTCCCCTAACCCGGGGTTAATGGTAACTTTCCTGAACTGTACCCCTTTCCCTAAACCTCTCCAGTCCTTAACCTTCACCCCTCTTCCTTCCCCTTAAACTCTTCATTACTTTCAGTTTTAGAAATAATTTAGCAACGTGAGTCCATTTACAGTATGATATGGCACCCACTTTGGTCTGGAGGCATACATTGGTTTGGTTGGGAAAGGTGGCCTAAAATCATTCTATCCTCTCCCAGAACAATCGGTCTGACAACTGTTGTAACTGATCCTTTATATTCATACTGGCACTAGAAGGAAGTTGACGTCCAAGATGGTACCACACATGTTCTATTGGGAACAAATCTGGGATCTTACTGGCCATAGAAGTACCTCAACATAATGCATAAAGTTCATAGAGACACATAACGAGTGTGGATGAACATTGTCCTGTTGAAAAATGGCACCATGATGCTGCTGCATGAGAAGTAATGTATGCAGACAAACAATGTCTGTGACATAATGTTGTGCTGTTAAAGTCCTGTCAGACACTATCACCTGCAGCCTGAAATCATAGTAAGTGACACCAAGATTAATGCCACTGGGCCTCTAAAAATATTGGAAGAATGGGACCTCTCCCCAGGTCACTGCCATACTCATTGATGACAGTCATCTGTGGTATTGCAGAACTGCGGTCCATCGCTGAACACAGTGTGACACCATTCATAAGCAGTCTACTCCTCCTGGTCATGTGACTATTCAAAACACAGTTGTCTGAGTTGTGTTCTTAAATGCAGCGTATGCATTGGCCTGCAATACCTTAGTCTGGCTGCTGACAGTCTCTGACCAATGGTGCAGCATGCCACAGAATGATTCAGAGAGTCTATTACTTGTTTACGGATGGCAGGAGAAGATGTGTATAGGCTACAATGTGCTTTGTGCACAATACGCCTATCTTCCCTTCTAGTGGTCAGATGTGGTCGACCAGAACCATGGCAATGAGTATGCTTGCCCTCACGTTCCCAAGCAGTCCAACATCACCTCACTGTCACATCTGATGGTCCTCAGATTTGAATATTGCATGATTCCACTAGCTAGCCTACAGATACTCACAATGAGGACTCTTTCAGACTCTCAGGTGCTGAAATGCTGTCTGACATGAGTACACGGCATGTCTGTGTCCTTCAATGTTCTCACTCAACATGTGATGCTGTTCACACCCCTTATATACCCTACCAGACCTGCTTACTACACTAAACATGAACAGTACTAATGCACACCAGTGGCCATTCTACCTGTTCCAAGGGATTGCAACTCTTAATCATTTATATACACACCAATGATGTGTATGTGTACAAAATTACATCGACAATTGACCATGTCTTCTGGATGCTACACCTTTATCAGGCAATGTACATTCATATTCATAACAAAAAAATCAAGAGAATTTTCCATCAGGGATTAAAATTGTACAACAAGCTGCCCAAGGAGAGGAAAATATTACTGAAATACATCTGCTTAAAAAGGCAGCTAAATCATACTTCATAAGTAATGCATATTAAGCAATGAAAGATTACTTAGAGAACTTAGATTAGGCATTAATACCAAAAAGGGAGAACTACAACATCCTGTCATTTTACAATGCTTTATCACAGTGTAACACTTCTAAAAGGAAAAAAATGTACCCAGATCTACAGTGCACAGTACTAATGTCTTGACAATCTCCTGAACTCAACATCTCCTCATAAAGAAGGAATCCCACTACATTTTCTAGATGGTCTGAATGGAGAACACAGAGACATGTTTTGAGGCATAGTATCATGGTTACAGACCTGTAGTCAGTTTTCCTAGAAGACTAAAGGGACTGAAATGGGCTTAATAGCATGTTTATGGTCTAAGAGTCACAAGTGTGTGTCCAAAAGGGTGCACAGGGATGCAGTGCAAAACCTTGTTTCGTATTACAAGTTTTCTGGTACAAATTAAGCATGACAAAAAGAACATTTTACAATAGGGACATACAGAATGAGGGAGTGCAATTGTTAAGATACTGACCTAACATTCGGGAGGACTGAGGCTATCCTGATGTAGGTTTTCTGTGATATTCCTAAATCATTTCAGGCAAATGCCAGGATGCTTTCTTCAGCATGACCAACCATCTGCCCTATTATCATAGAAGCATACTTACTTATTATCTGTTTTCACTGAATCATGTTAGCAAATTCTGTATTATTGCAATATGATTAATAAATAAATAAAATTAATCCAATGTACAAGATAATATCCAAAAGTTATAAAAACACATTAATTAAAATTATTGTGTCTTACCAAGATATTGTTCTACAGCATTACATTTAAAGTAATCGCCTTGGGAATGAATATACCAAGCCCGACATTGCTGTCACTTTTGAAATGCATTCTGGAAGGCATTCTTTTTAGGGTATCCAGTAGCCTTTGCTATTCCACTAAAATGTGACCCACTGTATCAAATTGTTAACCCTTCAACCCATAAATAAGTATTGTGTTCATGGAGGGGAGGGGGGGGGACATCTGTTATCTTGCTTTTAGTTAAAAATACGTAAATAATACAGACCATATGCAGTCAAGCATTTTAAAGGTGCAGTGCCCAGTTGTACCACTCCCGTGGATATTTTCTCCTTGTATCATTCTTGAAACATCTCAGAACATAGCTAAAGAATCTTTATTTACAGCTGCTTAGTCTCAGGGTCATAGCCATAAACCCAGATTTCATCACCAGTGACAACCTCTCAAAGAAAGATTAGATTATCTCAAAGCAGTTTTTTATGTTCCTGCAGACTTCCTAACACAATATTGCTCATCATCATCTTGACGCAGTCATGGTACAAATTTCACTGCAATCCATCTCGCATGCAATTCTTCTAACAGGAAACATTCTTATTCCCAAATGTGTTGCAAAGGTCTCAGGAACAGTCAACATCATCAGTCAACATCTGCCCATTTTGAAATTCTTATACAAGATAAGTGTCTGACCTAAAGTGTATCTCCAACAGCTTGTTTCAATATTTGGTGCAGTTTTACAATAGTTTTCCAAAGGTTAAAACAAAACTTTATACAAACATGGTGCTCTTTGAAGTCGTACATCACAACACTGCAAACTCATGGAAACATGACAATAGCTAACCAAACCACTCAGTCCACAGCTGCTGCCACACTGTGGGGGACATGTAGTATTTCAGTTATGCATAACCATTTGCTTGCAATATTTAAATTTCATGAACTTTCAGATACTACCACACATGTAAGAAAACTGCAGCCAAAATTCATTACTGATATTTATGTTTGTCTCACAGCATAATTACTTAGATCTTATTCTAACTATAATTGATGATAAGCTCTCTTTTGGCATTTTTGGAATAGAAACTAGTACAGACCAAATTGTGCCCTCCAGGTCAGCACATCCCCAATCTCATACAAAAGACTTTTTCCATTCAGTCATTCTTTGGGCTGTTTCAACACCTTTCACTCAAAAAACTTAGAGTTGAAATGTATTTAATAAAAACTGTAGAAGTTAATAATGGTTATCAGACTTCCTTAGTTGATAATATTTTCAAAGCAAAAACTACTTTAGGCAATATTGCCAATAGAGCAAAAAAATTTTCTCATTACCCTAGTTAGGGATCATTTCCTACAGAATTCATCATCTACTAGAAAAAAAGATATGGATGCAAAGTCACTTTTTCCACTAATGTCAGTTTGCAGAAAAATCTAATTCACAATATGAAAAGTTTGATTACTCTTTTGTGTAATTCAGGGGTTTATAAACTCAGTTGTGGCTTTTGTCCAGTTTACTATATCGGACAGACCAGGAAAGCTATCAGATCAGATCTAAAGAGCACTTATTAGTGATATGGGGTACTACTGTGTATAATTCATCCTTTGCAGATCATTGGGTAATTACGGGCATCAGAGTGAAGAGAGTCTATGAAGTTACTATCATCCATAAAAAAAAAGAAAGGTTATAGGCTTGATATTTTTAAATAACTGAAATTTTTTTAGCATAAGTCTATTAATGAGGGTCTCATTCTCAATGAACAGCTACAATTGCAAAATAAAAATTTCTTTAATGGCTTTACATCGTTACTCACAACTTTTAAGTACTTTGGCTGAAGGTCTTTAAGCACAATTTTGAAACATCATTTTCCTCTTATTTTAATTGTTGCTACTGTATTCCACAGCGGTTATCTCTACTATGTTTATTTAGTTCATTTTAATCACTTTGTTGCCATCTACACTGGAGAGATGTTGCATACTACTTCTATTTCATTTTACAACATTTCCTGTATATTTCATTTATTACTTTTTCTACTTCTGCTATTAAGCTTGGTCTCTGGTTGTAACCATTTTCATTATAATATAACTGTTTTCTTAATTTGTGTCTTATTATACTCATATCCATAGGTGTTAGGCACTGCACTGCTTCCACATAGTGGCAAAATCAGTTGACAAACCTTTCAGTTTGATGTTAGTCATATTGGCTTGCTGTACTCATCGATTTAACATTGGCTTTCCAAGATAACTTTTACTTATTTGACTTGAGCACTTTAGCTTGTATGTTTTTATTATATCTCCATGCATTGTGAACCTGTGTGAGTAATACTTTTTCCATTTTTAACACTTCTAGTGCTATTTATGGCTTTTGTTATGGTTGGTATTCTTCTATGTTAATTAAAATTTTTTTGTAGATAACTGTAACTTATTCTGATGAAGATACCCATAGTTGTTATAGAAATCAAGTCAGTATAATAAAATTTGTGCAATTGGTTGGCTGTTTTAATCCTTCATTAAAACTTAAATATGATTGCTGGACATCAGCCATGTTCAGAACTGTCTTATACTAATGGTAAATGGTGTGCAAAATGTAAACTGAGTGCCCACTTACACTTACAGTGGTGAGCGTGTACATGAAGTTGGTGGTGTGGAGCTACTACTGTGAGCTGAGAGAGCGTCGGCATGCCACACAGCTACCAGAGCGAGTCTGACGGTGTCCTTATGGCCTCCAGCCTGTGCTCGCCTGGGTCTGAAGATGCCACACTGTTGGGGGCCAAAACATCACCACCACAACTAGACACAAAATTGCCACATCCTCCACAACAGACATCATGTATCTTCTGAAAGTGGAGCACAGAACGGTTGTAGTTACTTATTTCATACTAACGAAGACAGAGATGTAATTTGAACTCATCACCCATTGGTCGATCTCAAGAGATCAGTTAATTTAATCTTTTGACAGAATATGAGGTAGGATCAAAAAGTAATGGGAATTTTTGTTTTTCTTAAAGAATATTTACTTATTCAACAGCATCAGCTTTGTCCCCTACAAAGCAATTTCCCTCAGATATAATACACAGATGCCAGCACTTTTACCAATGGTGGAACCACTTCTGGAACTCACTTTTCAGTATGGTGTTCAGCTCCTTCAGTGATTCTTTTCTTATCTCATTGGTGGTGGCGAAACAACGTACTTTCATGGTTCTCTTTAGTCTCAGGACTAGAAAGAAGTCACAGGTGGCCATATCCAGTGAATACAGTGTACTGAGGTGTGCACGGGAGCATTATCATGCATTTCTATGAGTTGTTTTGCCACAATTCTTGTCATTTTCTTTGGATTTCTTCATTCATATGGCTCATAACTTCAAAATTACTGACTGTTTGACCCTAAGGCAGATACATTACCCCATTGTAATTAAAAAAACAGTGAACAGTGAGAAGAATCTTCCCATGTGATAAACCAGAGGGGGGGGGGGGGGGGGGGTCGGGGCTCTTCAGCTAGTTTCCATTGGAATGATTGAGCTATGGTTCTGACTTTAAACTCATATACCCATGTTTTGTCAGCTTTCTTTAGAAGTTCTGGATCATTGTTGGCTTTGTTCAAAAAATTGTGAGCAATGTCTATATGACATTGTTTCTGGCCGAAATGTGACAGTTTCAGAAAAAACTTTGGTGGAACATGTTTCATGCCTAAAACATCCAAAAAATGCTTAGCATGAGCCAAAAGATATGCTGACATCATCAACCACCTCTCTGATGGTGATTCAGTGATTTCCCAGAACCATTTGCTTTGTTTCTTCCACATAGTCATTAGTAATTGATGTGTTAGGGCATCCAGGGTGGTCGTCATAAACATCTTCTTCTTGACCCTCTTTGAAACATTTATACCACTTGTAAGCTCTTGTCTTACTGCCAGTAGGTTCAACAAAAGCTACAATTAACATTTCAGATATGATGCTGCACTTTATTCACTTTTTCAAGCAATATTTAATGCAAATTATTTCATCCAACTTTTTCAAAAGTAAAAATTCACCAAGCACTTGAAAACAAATATAATCTTTTTTACTGTCAACAATAAACTAAATATTCAAAAATTCTAAAAATGCAAACATACTTCAGTAACATGTGCACCAACAAGGTAAAAGAAATTGAAAATCAGATTTATAAACTCACAAAATTAAAAAATTCCCTTTACTTTCTGATGACACCTTGTATGTCGCTCTATGCATCACCATTCTAGCAAGTTTTATTGTTAACCTGCTCCTGGTGCTTAGGAAACTAACCCATTTTCAGTTTATGGGACTTTTTTTTAGCCAGCAATTTTTGTGTCAAATGTACTATCAGGTATTATCTAGTGGATGAACCCCAGCGAAGGGGATCTTACATCTAAGTCTGCATCTATACTCCACAAACCACCATACGGTGCATGACGGAGAGTACTTGTACCACTGCTGATTCATTCTCTTTCACATTCCACTTACAAATGGAATGAGGGAAAAATTACTGAATGTTTCCATATGAACCCCAAATTCCCTTATTTTGTCTTTGTGGTTCTTGTGTGAACTGTAAATTGGTGGTAGTAAAATCATTCTACAGTCTGTCACAAACATTTGTTCTTCAAACTTTCTCAATAGTGTTTCACGAAAGACTGCCTTCTTCCTATTAGGAATTACCAATTGAGATCATGGAGCATTTCTATAGTATTTGCATATTGATTGAATCTGTTGACAACAAATGTATCATGATGCCTCTGAATTACTTCAGTGTCTTCCTTTAATCTCACCTGCTGGGGATCCAAAAACCTTGAGCAGTACTCAAGAATGTGTTGCAATAGCGTTCTACATAGTCTCCTTCATAGATAAGCTGTGTTTTCATAGAATTTTCCCAATAAACTGAAGTCAACCATTCATCTTCCCTGCAACTGACCTTACATGCTGTCCAATTTAATATCACTTTGCAATATTGTATCTAGATATTTAACCTATTGATTGCGTCAAGGGTGACACTATTAGTACTGTATTTGGAGGCTATATATCTTTTGCCCTATTCTTCTGCATAAACTTGCAATTTTCCCATTTTACTTTATGGTATTACAGTACACAGTTACTTTTCATCTATGAAGTCCTTTGGATTATTCTAATTTCCCATTCCATTTCATTGCTTCTTCACTGTTTTCATCCCTGTCAGTCCATGTATTTCGTGTCAGTAAATTGAATTCATTTCATATGTTTCACTAGTGACAGGATGGCCCAGAGACTTTCACCAACTCTGCTCGCATAGCTATTCTGCTTCTGCATACTCCAGGGGGCAAACCTCTGATGATAATTTCCGAAAATCATAGCTGAGAACATAAGTGATTACAAAAATTTCAGTCAAGTCTGGAGGCATATTGACAGGAGATATATCAATGGTTAAGGCAACTGCTCATGGAAAACAAGAAATCTGATTTTGAATACAGATCTGGCACAATTTTTTTATTAATTATGGCACATTTATTAGATAATGGGTTCAGTATTTCCTGCCAGTTGTGACTGATACCACTTCATGTCATTGCACCTGCATAGATCTCATTCCCAATACCCAGCCATTTCATTTCGGTGAATATAATTCAGTTTGCTCAACATTTTAATTTGATTACATAACCACTTTTTAAAAATCTGTTGGCTGCAGAAGGATTTTAATGGATAAAGCTTGACAAAGGAACATATGTCCAAAAATGGTCCATTTCTATATTAACTATTGATGTTTCTTTAATAGTTAACTGTAAAAACCACTTAATGTCATAACCACCTCAGTTGTATCTGTGCCATACCCATAGCCTGTACAGGCATATCTTTGTCATATCTCAGTAACAAAGACAGGAGACAAATCCATGGAAATCAGATAATGTAGCCCACCTTGACCTACCCATTTTTCCACTGGCATGGATTTTTTCTGTTTCTTTTTAGTTGCATGCTGGCAGTTCATGAAACTTCTCTATTCGCAACATTTTGTCTAGTGTATTGGACATCTTCAGAGCTGCTCCTGATTCCACTTAGTCTTGCCAACTGAAGGGATGGACATCAAAGAGTGACACAACTGTAGCTACGTAGAGAATCCAACAGAATATATAAACATGGGGACAATTTTACCAGAAAATAAGAAGCCATCTTAATGATAAACAGTCAGTAGTTCTACAGAATTTACAGATAAGTTTTATGTCTGACAGACGACAGTTCGATACTTGTCTTTTGGCTGCTGCCAGTACGTTGAACTGTTTAAAGATTCATCTACAGTGGACACCTCAAATTATCCTTAATACACACTGCAGTGCATTAAACACTTTCTTCTTTGACAAATAAGTGAGTAAAATAGGAAAATTTAGTCAAATTGTCAACATTTTCATCTCCATTGTGCCCCCTTACTAGTAATGCAAGAGGTATAGAGCTTAGATGTACTATGAAACTGATTTTTCCAGATTTTGGTTAGTTGGCACACTTAACTCTAGCCATACCAATGGATTTTGCAGGAAGAAATAGGGGGAGGGGGGCAGGTACTTTGTGCCCACCATCAAAAAAACCTAAAAGAAAAACAAGTGTCATTAAATGTGTTTAACTTTTGTTAACAACATACTTTTTAAATAGTTACTGATGTATAAGTAGGGTACAGAACCTGAAAATTTCCTTTAGCACTATCTTAACAACAGCAATGCATTTTCTGTAATGTTTACACCAAGTGGAGGGGTTCCTTATGACCACCAAAGAAAATTTAATTCCTTGTCATTGATTTTAACTCGCAACATAACTTTTAAAGTTATATAGATGTGTAAAAAGGGCCCTGAGCATAAAAGTATGAGTATGACATTTGTCACCAAGTCGCATTCGCTACTAACAAAAATTAAAAAAAAAAAAAAAAGAGATATTTAAAACAGTTACAAAATCTGATACAAGATTTCATTAGAAACAATAAATATTTTTTCAAACTTTTGGCATATAAAGTACCAGACTAGATATGATATTTTCAAAAAGTGAGCACAAAGTATCCCTCCTTGGTCTTCCAAAGATTAACTCACTGCACCTGCTGTGGTAATTACTATTCATTTACAACAAAAATGAAGCTGAAAGAATACTACATAAATCAAACAAAGTAATCACAAAAAGCGTAAATTCTGCATAACTGCACAAGAATAAAGTGCTGCATAATTTGAGTGTTGGAACCATCATGAGGCTATTTGCAGGTGATGCTGTTGTGTACAGAGAGGTTACAACACCAGGAAACTGTAGTGTAGAGCACTGATGACCGGTGCAGGGCCTACTTTGCCTCTGTCATTCAAAAGACAAATATGCACTATCATGTGTTACTTTTAAGTGGTAACAATTTCTTTCTTAGTGAAAAGATCATGTTGTGAAACACCCCACCTCCATCAACTGAAACCTTGACTCAGGAACTGTTTTCCAACTTGGAAAATTACTTACAAGCAGTAAGAATGTGGCACAGCTACCCACACTTATGCATGTACACGGCATATTGACACAGACAACAATATCAATATCAGTTGACTTGTAGTTCAGATTCTTATCAATATAAACACCCATGAATTCAGAATATTTTGATTCATTCATTGATTTTCCCCCATAGGATATTTGTAATGTTGTGGTGCTGAGGTGGTCTCCAACAATACCTGAAAAATTTGCTGTCATGTCATCAAGTTGACACCACATTTCTTATTTTGTGATAATATCATGTAAGAAATCAGTGTAAAGGAAGGATGGAAAATTATGGTTTAACATCCTTTCAGTAGTGAAGTCATTAGAGAAGAGCAACAGCAGGCACTGAGGATGGATGGCGAAAGTGATCGGTCATGTCCTTCTCAAAGGAGGCATCCTGACATTTTCTGGTATATTCAGGATACCACGAAAAACCCAAATCATGATGAATGAACAGGAATTTGAACCACTGTCTTCCCCAGTGTGAATCCACTTTCTTATAACTTGCCACCTCATTTGATGAGATCAACGTGGATGTCTCTCAGTACAGGAAAACCACATAAGAAATGTAGTAATCATGTGGCAGCTAAAAATGGGCCGTAGTTTCACTGTCCTCGACAATGGTAATGGGCCAGCTCTGGTCAAACAACTGAGTGCACAGCAACTTCTACTCTTTTCTAATTCTTACTTCTGGGAACAAAGAAATCAACACCTCAACATATTTCCATTCATGGCACAATTTTCTGGAAGAACTTATCACTTATAAAGTATTGACAGCACAAAAGCATGCAGTGACAATAATATATTGTGTTCATGCAGAATTGTCTTAAAGGACTCAAGCATTTTAACTGCTCCTTCACAGTATGTTTATTCACTAGTGAAATTCATCATAAATAATGTATCAGTTTGAGGAGCACAGATGTCCCTAGCTACAATACTAGAAGATTTTTCATCACTCTTTATTGAAGTTGTCGATGGCTCAAAAAGGAGGTAAATAAGCAGCTATAAATCTTTGATCATTTACCCAGTATCATAAAATTTCTGAGAGACGGAAAAAGAGTTTTAAATAAGTCTAAAATTATTTCATCTGGACAACTTCTATGCCATATAAGGATTTTAACTGAAAATTGTTAGCATGTGCATCATTTTTTTTCTTTCATTTTATGTAAAAAAGAAAAGATGAAGCCATAAATTTAAGGCATTACTGGTTACAGGAACAGCATTAAGACCTAATGTGTTCATTCTTATTAAATTTAAGCCAGTGGGCGATTTAGTAAAATGTAAAATGGCAGACATGTAGTTATACTCACAAACAAATCCTGCATACATATTCTGTAAAATGACTTGCTTCACATCACTTTGATAAAAATTACATAAATGATTTGCAGAACATGCAAAGCCTCTGTTCCTACTGCAACATCTAGGAGTGTGTAACTGTAATTTCTAAAAAAAGTGCTATGTATTATCTTTTCACTTCCAGGGTGCTGGGTAATAGGGAGTTCAGCTGCAAATTATATTGTTTTTTAGCACAGGGCTATTTTCATGTTATTTTTCAACTCAGCTGTGTTTGTCATTTATTTTATTTGTAATCAATTTTGAAGCCTTTCATGGTTTAATCCTTGTTCACTTTGGCACTCACAAGTATCTCTTGTTGCTATACTGCCCCATCCACCAAAGTAGTATATATGAGACTGAGAAGTTTATCTAAATTTCCTATCATGAATTTGATAGTCTTATCTTTATACATCAGAAAATGCAGTGGTTCAGCATGAAGATATGCTTATGGGTGCATTATATTTTCATTACTGTGCCTAAATGTCCGAGTACGAAACCATAAAAGCCTTCAAAGCCAAAAAAAAAAAAAAAAAAAAGAAAAGAAAAAGGAAGAAGCTGAGTTGGAAACTAGAATGAGAATGGCTCTAAAACAATACCTTTTAGTATCTTCTTTCTGAGAAAAGTGGCTGACTGTGGATAAACATATGCTTACTTTTACAGCCGAGAAGAAACTGAAAACATTCAATGAGATGGGATTCTTAGTGGTACCAACAAAGTATCCATTACACAGCAATAAGTTACAAGCTTTGTGCTGAATTGGAATGCGATGCCAGACACTTTCCTTTCACTCTAATAATTAATCAACTGAAACCAAAGTTCAAACAGAAGATACACAGAAAGTACACCCACATAAATACTTTTTTTTAAAACCTCTTCCTTGTCAAATATCTAATGAAATATGGAGCACTTCAGTTGAAATAAAAAATTGGGATTTTATTTGCAAAGTATGGCACATGTCAGCAGTGGTAACACAAAAAGTAATTTCAGTATAATTAAACTTCACCATAAAAGTGCAATTATCATGCCTTATAGATATGGTGATATAGGTCAATGCCTAAGACCTTTAGTACTACTTGACTGAAAAAAATGACTGCTTTACATTTGGAGAGTAGTTAGCTCATTTTCCACATCTGTTCCGATAACAATGAAAATGCAAATAATGCAGATTCAATAACTTATGGGCAGACTGTGTTCATAAAATTACTCCCCTTAGATTAAGACAATAATGCAGGCAGAATAAAAAAATGGTGTTGTAAAGAGAAGTAGATCAGAAGATAGTTTGCTGGGTTCTGAAAATAATTCAGACACATGAGAAATTACTGTACTAGTCCCTAAATCTGTATTTTTATAAATACTAAACATACACAATAAAACTAGTATTATTTTGCTAGCTTAGGCACTAAATGCACTGCAAATTAAAAATAAATAAAACATCACCATATTTCACTTTATTATCAAAAGATTCTCAGTGGTGACTGCCATTTACTTCTCACACATTATGATTGGTTTCTCCTTCAGTGTCAGTAGAGGTTGTAGTCGAAAACATGACAGCACTTTAGCTACATAATTGTTCTTGAATCACATTTGTTTTTTATGTGTGCACCACACTTTTAATCTATAAAATATGTTCACAGAACCTTACACCAATTCACCCTGACTGTATTATTTTTAACAGGTAGCTACATATGTTTGTTTGGATGTAAAACACAGATCAACAATAGTTTGTGAGAGGTTACCCACAGTAAATAATTCTCAGAATCATAGTGAAGTGCACATCAAAAACAAATCAAGAAAAGGCAGAAAAAAGTGACTACTAGAAAGTTGCCATGATACACCACATGTTATGTGAGTGTGTGCTTCCATATAATGAACCTTATATTTCATGCAGCTATAGAGCTGTATCCTATTTATTATCTCTGTAGTCACAGGTTCTTGCTGGGAATGTTTATTATTAGTATCCAGATATTACTATAATTTGCTCAGTGCCATAAGTTAATAGTATTGGAATAGTTGTCTTTTTGTCACTATAGTTTCAGCCAGAGCTGAACTTTCTTTACTTGATGTGTGAGATACTATTAAACTTAGGCTTTCTCTTGAATTTGTGATCTGTGATATATTCAGTACTTGTATATCTTCCCTTGCTTTCTTTTAACCAAAATTTTATATCTTGAAACCTTGTAATTCTTATTACAATTGACCTTTCCATATTAGTACCACAGCAACATATTGTCTTTGACTGATTAATCCTCTATAAAACATTTCATTTCATTCATAAGTCCTTAAAACTTATAATAAGACATAAGTTTGTCAGATTAAAATCTTCAGATAGCATAGTTTATTTTTACATTACAACAATAAAATATTTATTTCCACACAATACAGAAACATAACTTCACAATTAACATATGTTTTGCTCTTGTGATCAAAGTTACATGGTCTTCTGTCAGTTACCAGACAGACAACCTTTCAGTAACTGGTGCAACACCAAGACTGAACATTACAAAGGTTAAATTCATTACCACTTTTACACATCAGTTTTTGTTTTATAAGTACAATTACAATAATAATGGTCACAGGAGATTAGAACAAAATGGCAGTTATCTTCCCGTTATCACTAGTCATTGGCTAAATGTGCTGCTCGGACCAGCAAAATGATGGTCCACTCCCTACAAAGTATACCCTCTCATGTTACTCAGGTTCACACTTGTTCAACATGAAACATAAAAATAAACATTTTGCAATTATTTTACAAATCATAATGAGTAAAAATTCCTTAAGCATCTTTTAAAGAGAAAGATTTACTTTATGTTGCTCAGGACAAGTGCAACTAGGGCTTGGCCAAAATTGACCAATTAAATATGATGCAAATGTAAACATTAGGTAATGCTGCAGATCAATCTGTCACCACAACCTTTATTTGGCTTCACCAACTCATAACCAGTTTATCACCTTTCAACCTAACCTAGGTGTCACGTTACACTACAGATCAGTCTGTCACCACAACCAGATTGCAGATTTCAGCTGAATGCTGGTGTACGATGCTCATTTTAGTGATTCACTGCTCAGGTGGCAAAGACGTCTGACAGTGAAATGGAAAACCACGTATCATAACATGTGAAAAGAAACAGTAAATGGCAAGTTACAACTGAGGATGTTGCATGTTCACATGCAAAATGTATGTGGTGAAAAACTTTCTTTGTTTGTAATACTCTTATGACAGAAAAAAAGCAAAATAATACTTTTTATAGTAGTCTCTGTACAAGATTGCTACTCAAACATGTAAAAAATAAAGTAAAATTAAAAGCAGACAGAATGACTGATTAGGCTTTAGGAGTTGATATTCAAAATACTTGTTGATATAAACACTTAAAAGTAGGGAAAAAATTATATCTAGCTTCCAGAACTTGTATGTTCCTTTCTCAGGGAGAAAAGAGTAGCTTAACAGATTGAGAAAGGTTGCAAAAGAGAGACAGGCCACTCAGACCACAGGTTAAGAGAGATGTAAATCTGCTGTGAGTCTAAAATCAAGGGAGAAGAGACAGATATCGTAGGAGATCAAATATTGGACATTGGTAAAACCATGTTGAGAGGGATGCATTATCTGTCAGGCTAAAATGACTGTAAAGCTGTCAGAGAGAGGGAGAAGTAGAACACAGCACATCAGTAAGAACTGTACTGGCTTCAGTCCTGAGATACTGTAAATTTGTTGACCTGGTATTCTGTACTTGGTAGCTCCACCAGCACTCAGTGTTGATGACCTTCCTGTTAAGCAAGCTGCTAATAGACACATGTCAAATAATTAATGAATTATCTTTGTCACAAACAATAGTTTTAGCATATAAACCATGCCCTCAGTTACCTCTGTAGGCACTATATGACACACTTTATTGGTGGCAGCTTAATATGCAATTCACACTAATTAGATAAGAAATGTACATTTCTGGTGACTAAATCACACATTAGTTAACATCTTGATAGTTGATCTTGCACTAACAGACATAATGACATCTAAATGAACTGTCTGATCACACAACGTTAATGATCAGACTGACTTACACAAAGTTACAATACATTTTGACTGAAACCAACCAAGAAATGTCATCAAGTTAGGTATTTAACACAGTCTGGCTTTCTACATCTATATCTATACTCAGCAAACCACTGTGAAGTGCATGGCAGAGAGTACATCCCACTGTAGACTTATTTTTGTTCCACTCACATATGGAGCATGGGAAGAACTATTTTTTAAATGTCTCTGTGCATGCTGTAATTAACCCAATCTTGTCATCACAATCCCTAGGGAAGCCATATGCAGGGTGTTGTAGTATATTCCTCAAATCACCATTCCAAACTGCTTCTTGAGACTTTGTTAGTAGATTTTCTCAGGATAGTTTAGGTCTATCTTCATGAGTCTGCCAGTTCAATTCTTTCAGTGTCTCAGTGACACTCTCCCATGGGTCAAACAAACTTGTGACAATTTGTGCTGTCCTTCTCTGGATATGTTCAATATTCCCTGCCAGTCCCGTGTGGTGCAGGTCCCACACACTTTAGTGATATTCTAGGATGAATCACATAAGTGATTTGTAAGCTATCTCCTTTGTAGACATTTTCCTAGTGTTCTATCAATAAACTGAAACCTGCTACCTGCTTTAACCACAACTGTGCCTATGTGATTGTTCCACTTCATGTCCCTACTAGGAGTTACACCCAGTATTTGTATGAGCTTACAGATTCCAATCGTGACTCAATAAGATTTTATTCATAGGATACTATGTCCTTTTTTCTGTTTTTGTTTTATGAAGTTTTACATTTTTGAACATTTAAAGCAAGCTACTGATCATTACACTGCTTTGAAATACTATCAAGGTCTGGCTAAATATTTGTATAGCTTTGTTGATTGTATTTCATTGTAGACAGCTGCATCATCTGTGGAAGGTCTGATGCTACTATTGATATTGTCCTCAAGATCATTAATATACAACATGAACAGCAAAGTACTCAACACACTTCCCTGGGGGTACACCCAAAGTTACTTCTACATGTGTCACTGACTCTCCATCCCTACCAAGAAATTCTCAATCTAGTTACCTGTTCCATCTGATACTCCATATGATCGTACTTCTGATAATAAGGCAAATGCTTTTTTGGAAATCGACTGCCTTGATCCATGACTCTCAGAATGTCATGTGAGAAAAGTGCAAGTTGGAATTCATATGACCTGTGTTTTCAAAATCCATGCTGGAAGGCATGGAGAAGGTCATTTTGTTTGAGATACTTCAGACTGTTTGAACTCAGAATATGTACTAAAATTCTAGAACAAATGGATGTCAAAGATATGGGATGGTAGTTTTGTGGATCACTTTTTCTACCCTCCTAGTAGACATATGTGTGACCTATGCTTTCTTACAGCTACTAGCCACAGTTTTTTGTTTGAAGTATCTGTGATAGATTATGGTTAACAGAGGGGTTAACTCAACCACAAATTGGGTATAGAATGTGATAGGGATTCCATAGGACCCTGAGGCTTTAATACTGTCTGTATGAGTATAGCAATTTATCTATTGGACAGTGACTTACATCATTGTCCTGCATACCTACTTATGGATGTACCTAAGATTAAAAATCAAATTTTGTTATTACTTATTAAGCACTGACTTAGAACAAACAAAAAATAGAGAATACAAAATTACAATACACAAAAGAGCAGGTCTCTTTAACTATGATCTGTAGAACTAGAAAAAAGGCAAAATTATAGATATTGTTTGATGAACATGTTTTCTACTGACAAACATGCCAAAAGTTAATAGGATGTGAAATTTTCCAAACTGAGTAATTAACAAAGTAATACATTATTCAAGTGAAAGTAGGCATTTTTCAAATCAGAAAAATCTGGGCTATAAAGCTATGATATTGAATTTTAGTGAAACAATAGAAACTCCAGAAAGGAATATCAACAGTGTAGGATAGATTGCTACTTACAGTAAAAAAGACATGTCATGTTGCAGACAGGCTCAGTTGAGACACTTACACATTCTCAGCAACTCACGCCATAATGCAACATCATGTAGGATGTGAGCAGCAATCTGGAGGGGATATGGAAGGGGAAGGGGGAGGGATAGTAGTGTACAGGTGAGGAGATAGACAAATGCTGTCTATTGGAGTGTGCAGGGAATAGATGGCCAACAGGCACAGCATCAGGTGGTTGAGGGGCAAGCAGGTGAGGAAAAAAGAAGCTGGGAAAGACAGGTGATTTTGTTGGCACGGGGCTGCAAATAAACAGGGTGGGAGACAAGATTGGGGAAGAGATGATAGGCCGGAGGGGGTGGAAATTGTTGGGTGGAGGGTGTGGTGACAGTATGTTGCCATAGAGTGAGGATGAAATAATTATGGGAGCAGAAACGTGTTGTAAGGATAACTCCCATCTGGGCCAGTCAGTAAAGCTGATGGTAGAAGGAACGATCGAGATGGGTCAGGTAGTGAAGCAGCCATTGAAATCAAGAGTGTTACATTCAGCTACATGTTGTGCCATGGTGTGGGGGTGGGTGGGGGTGGTGGGGTGTGGGGGGTGGGTCACTTTGGTGGTTGGGTGGCCAACAGAACAGAAGGGTTGGGAAGAATCTTGAGTAGGATGTCCCTCATTTCAGAGCACGATGATAGGTAATCAAAGCCCTGGTGGGGGTGGGTGGGGGTGGTGGGGTGTGGGGGGTGGGTCACTTTGCTTGTGGTCACAGTTTGGTGGTGACTATTCAACCTGGTGGACAGCTGGTTGGTAGTCATACCAATATAAAAAAATTGTGTAATGATTGCAGCAGAGGACATGGCTGCTTTCACAGGTGGTTTGGCACCTGATGGAGTAGGGTAAACCTGTGACAGGACTGGAATAGGAATATGTGGATTGGGCAGATTTTCACCTGGGTCTTCCACAGGGATATGATCCTTGTGGTACAGGGCTGAGATTGGGAGGGGCATAGGAACAGACCAGGATGTTGTGGTGGTTGGGTGGCCAACAGAACAGAAGGGTTGGGAAGAATCTTGGGTAGGATGTCCCTCATTTCAGAGCACGATGATAGGTAATCAAAGCCCTGGTGGAGTATGTTGTTCACCTGTTCCACTCCAGGATGAGACCCTCAGCTTACTGAGCAAAGGAGCTTTTGTCACTGCAGGCATGCCATCCCTGAATAGCAAGGCCATATGTGAGTGATTTTTTTGTGTGAAATCTGTTAAAATGCAGGTACTGTTGGTGGTTGGTAGATTTAATGTGGACAGACGTGCAGATGGAGTCATCAGAGAGGAGGTGGTCAAAGTCTAGGAGGGTGGCAAGCTGGATTGAGGGGGACCACATTAAGCAGATGGGAGAGATGATGAGGTTGTGAAGGAATGAAGATAGGGTGTCTTGGCCCTGGCTCCAGATCATGAAGATTTCATCAATGAACCTGAACCAGATATAGGGGTTTGGTGTTTTGGGAGGCTAGGAAGGTCTCCTCTAGATGGCCCATAAAAGGATTGGCATAGGAGGATGCACTGCGGGTACCCATGGCTGTACCACAGATTTGCTTATATAACTTCCCTTCAGATGAGAAGTAGTTGCAGTTTAGGATGAAATTATTAAGGCATATGAGGATTGAGGTAGTGGGTTTGGAGTCTGAAGAACATTGGAAAAATTGTGGTTCAATAGCAGTAAGACCATGGGCATGAGGGATTTTGGTGTATAGGGAGGTGAAGTCAACAATGACAAATAGTGATCCAGGAGGTAAAGGGGTAGGGATGGTGGAGAGTCAATGAAGGAAGTGGTTGGTGTCTTTGATGTTGGAGGCTAGATGATGGGCAATTGGTTGGAGGTGTTGGTCAATGAGTTGTGAAATTCTTTCAGTGTGGGCACAATAATCAGCCACAATGGGGCATCCAGGATTATTGGGTTTGTGGATTTTGGGGAGCATGTAGAAGGGGGGGTGTGTGGGGTATCACAAGGGGAGGAAGGAAATGCATTCAGGGGAGATGTTCTGGGAAAAGCCTAAGGCTATAAGTGTGGATTGGAGTTTGTGTTGGACTTCTGGAATAGGATCAAAATGGCAAAGTTTATAGGTGGAGTAGTCAGACAATTGGTGAAGGCCTCTCCACCATCCCCACCCCTTTTCCTCCAGGATCCCTACTTGCCACTGTTGATGCCACCTCCCTATACGCCACATCCCTCATGCTCACGGTCTTAGCGCTATTGTACACTACCTTCTCTAATGTCCTTTAGACTCCAGACCCACTACCTCATTCCTCATACACTTTCTGGTAGAAGGCCTCTGACAGTTGTCTGTCTCCTCCACATACAAACCTTGTGATTGTGATTTCATCTCAGAAGTTCAACACAAACACCAATCTCTGCTTAAAGCCTTATGCCCTTCCCAGAACACCTACCCAGAATCCATTTCCCTCCTCCCCCAGTGACACCCTGCACACCCCCCTTCTATATGCTCCCCAAAATCCACAAACCCAACAATCCTGGACACCCCATTTTGGCTGGTTTTTGTGCCCCACTGAAAGAATTACACAATTCATTGAACCACATCTCCAAGCTATTGCCCATAATCTAACCTACCATGTGAATGACACCAACCACTTCCTTCACCAACTCCCCACCATCCCCACCCCTTTACCTTCTGGATCCCTACTCATCACTGTTGATGCCACCTCCCTATACAGCAACATTCCTCTTGCCCTTGATCTTACTGCTATTGAACACTACCTTTTCCAACATCAGTCAGACTCCAAACCCACTACCCCATTCCTCATACACCTTACTAACTTTATCCTAACTCATAACTACTTCTGATTTGAAGGGAAGGTTTATAAACAAATCCACGGCACAGCCATGGGCACCCACATAGCACCCTCCTATGCTAATCTTTTTATGGGCCATCTAGAGGAGACCTTACTACCCTCCTAAAACATTTAGCACCTGGTTCAGCTTCATTGATGATATCTTCATGACCTGGGTCCAGGACCAGGACACCCTATCTTCGTTCCTTCACAACCTCAACACCTTCTCTCCCATCTGTTTCACATGGTCCTCCTCAACCCAGCTTGCCACCTTTCTAGATGTTCACCTCCTCTCTGATGGCTCCATCCATACCTCTGTCCACATTGATTCCACCAATCACCAACAGTATTTGCATTTTGACAGCTCCTCCCAAATAGCCTGGCTAATTGAGGATGGTGTATCTCCATTGCTCAGTATGCTGAGTATCTCACCAAGGCCTTCATAGAAAGGCACTATCCCAATGGAAGACACAGGTTAAAACCTGCCCAATCCACGCATCCTATTCCAGTCCCATCACAGGTTTACCCTACACCATCAGGAGTAGGACCACCTGTGAAAGCAGCCATGTCATTTACCACCTCTGTTGCAGTCACTACACAGATTTTTATATTGGTATGGCTGCCAACCAGCTGCCCACCAGGATGAACAACCATTGCCAAACTGTGGCCAAGAGCAATGTGGACCACCCTGTGACACAACATGCAGTTGAACATAACACACTTGATTTCAATGGCTACTTCACTACCTGAGCCATCTGGATCATTCCCTCCACCACCAGCTTTCTGAACGGTGCAGATGGGAGTTATCCTTACAACACTTTCTCCACTCCTGTAATTATCTCGGCTTGAACCCACAGTAACATACTGCCCCCACACTCTCTATCCTCTGTCCTGTCATCTCCTATCCATTCTCATCTCCCATCCAGTTTCTTTGTAGCTCTCTGCCAACATATCCACCCGTCTTTCCCCACTCCTCTCCGAGTTGTGCTTGCTTTTGTGTGTGTGTGTGTGTGTGTGTGTGTGTGTGTGTGTGTGTGTGTGTGTGTGTGTGTGTGTGTGTGTGTGTGTTTTTGTGTGTGTGTCTGTTGGAAAAAGTAAAATGTTTGTTGTAAAAAGAGGAATGAGGGCTTTTAAATAAGATAGGTCCTGTATCAATTTAGAAACAAACAGTTATTTGGTCACTAAAAATTTCAACCCCATATTTTTTTTATGAATCTAAAAATTGCGAATATTTCTTTAAAGAAGATACTTCCAGATGAAGTAACTCTAACATCATTGTCAGTAATTGAGAAACTAGATAGTGCTTTTTCTGTGCCCTTCAAGAAATTAAGTTGTCTACTACTTTGTTCACTGCTGCTTTCTTCATACGAGTAATGGTTCTCCATGCTTCTGTTGTTTGTGAGCCACCTATTAATCTCAATTGGAATACATTTCTGTTCCCACATCTTGTTATTTTCTGATTTAATTCTGTTTCTTAACTTCTGATTTATCATCTGGTAATTTTGTCTATCTTGAGGTGATTTAGTTTATAACTGTGCAGACAGATAATAAGCACATATTAACAGGGGGTCAAAATTATCAGTACCTATTGTAACAGAAGCGCTCAGACAAGGTTGCAGTATGTCACCCATCTTGTTCAATTTACACGAAGAAATAGCTCTCTGAAAATGGAGGAACAGCTGGGAAAGTACTATCAACAATGTACAGGTGTTTCCATTAATTTTTGCTGATTATCAAATCAGTCTAGCACAAGATGAATACAATCATGTATTAAGGATATGACATTTACGTCAGGAGTTAGACAAATGGGGACTACAGATGGGTCTAACAAAAAGCGAGGTGGCTGGTAGTGAATAGTTCACACTGATTTCAATTTGAATTTCACATCAGTGACAAAGCAGTTAACTGACTGGTACAAAAATTTAAATATCTAGTTGCATATATTGGAAAAAGAGGATATGATAATAATGGAAACTACACAGTGAATAATCAAGTTCAATGAAATATAGCATTAATAAGAAATTAACTATTTTGTAAGCATCGCATATGTGCCCTTAACAAAATGAATGTTATATTGATGTGAGGAGTGGTAGGACCAAGTAGTATGATTCCACGTTGCTCTGTTACACTGCTAGGAAGGTAGAGTGAGAAGAGATGGGTTAAAGAGCAAGAGAAATGAAAAGTGACATGATTAGCACAGTTAAGAACTAGAAAGAAAGTGGAAAGAGGAAAAGATGAAGATAAAAAGGTAAAAGGTAACAGAGTAAATAATTCAGTATATTATGCAATTCTACCAATCTAAAACAATCTCTCTCACCTTTTCCACTTTTATTTTAGTACTTTATTGCAATAATCAACCACTTGTGATTGCTCTTCCTCTTTAGTCCACCTTTATTTCTCCGTCTGTACTCCTAGAGTTTCTGGACTGCATACTGATGAACTATATTTTACCTCCTGCTTTCCTTTCATCTTTGTTTCTCTTCATCTTCACAACAGGTGGATTCACCTCATCCTGGAGTCTGAATGACCTACATTTTTCTCCAGCTCGCCTCATACCTGCCCTTCTTGCCTCCCAGAAGAAAAACCACACTATTTACAAAAGCTAGGTACAGTTTTTTTCTACTTTTAAGGATTTCTCTCAGCAAGTATTTGAAATTTAGTCTCCTGTATGTAAGTACTGGTGAGTGATACCATCTCCTTATTCTTCTTTTTTTCATTAATGGGTCATGTAAGACCATACAAGATCAAAACTTGTTGGCCTTCCTTTTAGTATTCTGTTATGGCAAAAAGTGAGTGTGTTTCCGTTGCTCCATCTCTCTTCCTCCTTGAAATCTCAGGTCTGTGTCACTTTCCTGATT
Organism: Schistocerca cancellata; assembly: GCF_023864275.1. Taxonomy (NCBI): domain Eukaryota; kingdom Metazoa; phylum Arthropoda; class Insecta; order Orthoptera; family Acrididae; genus Schistocerca; species Schistocerca cancellata. Next base: position 130,676,749 of record NC_064635.1, read on the forward strand.
GCATCTTGATCTTGTAGATTTAAAGATTTCTTTTGTTTCATCAATTGGGTCTAGTAAAGTTATTTTTCAATAATGTGTAAATCTGATGCATTAAACTGTTTGGATGCACTCTGTCTACACTCCCCACAAGTTGAATTCTTTGAATACACATTGTAGCTGTGGAAAATCCTTTTTTTTTTAATTTAGAGAATTCCAAAACATACTCAATTAATTGTACTAATATGCATTGTAACTCTAACTTTGTACATTGAATTTTGGGAGATATTTTCCGTTTTTGTTCATGGCCCTAAAATTTTTCTCATAACTGCTGTTTGAATACGAGCAGTAAGAGTCTCTGAGTGCCTTTGGTTTAATTACTGCAATATAATCACAGATTGTAGTTCCTGAAAAGCATTTCTTGTTATAAATATTTTTAACTGAAATGTAGTTTCTTTTTTCTGACCTCTGGCTAATATGACCTCAATTTTGTTACAATTTCCAGTGACCCATTCACCTAAGTATTTAAATTCTTTGACACAGAATATTTTGTTGTGGCCAATTTGGAGCTTACCTGGTGTTGTTTTCGTATTGGTCACAAATTTTGTTTTCCAGATGAAATATGTAGTCAGGTTTCCCTGCCTGTCACTGCACTACATCACGTTGTATTCGTGCATTGGTGATGTCTTTGGCAATTAGTGATACATCATCTGCAAAGGCTGGATAGTAGAATTCTAAGGTTAGAGTTTAGGCTCTAATTGTTATGTTGGTGCACCTGCTTCCTTGTATTTTTACAGTTTTCTCATTTGAATCTTCCTTTTGGGACAACATTATGCAAACTTTTGTGTAACAAGGTTTATATTCAGAGTGGGAAGAAATCTTAATAGTGGTACAATTAAAAGTATTCTCTGCCATGCATTTCACAGTAGTTTGCAGAACATAGGTGTAGATGTATAAGTAGATGTATGGCGTGAGACAAACCATGTAAATGAGGTCCAGTTCTTTAAATAATGGTGCTACTAGAGACACACCGAAACAGTCAATCGCATCTCAAGTTTTAGGACGGCTAGCAATGGTTGCTGCTCCAAACACAAACCACCTCGATACCCTCACCTGATGATGACTGTAGCGAGTAGCAGGATGAGCAGTGACAATGAGGGTTAAATGTGCTGGTGAGACTCAGTGGGCTTGTTTCATTGTCGCCAGGCCATTCCAGTGGGGAGCAAGCAGTGAGGTTGCACCATAAATACACCCTTAGGTAGGAAAGCTGACAGAATGTGTAAAAGGGCCACTCTGTCACAAGAGGTGGACTGAAAGAGGGTACATGGGTTTTCCATTACTAGAATGAATCTGTGTACTGTTTTGAAACTTCCTGGCAGATTGAAACTGTTCACCAGCCCAAGACTTGAACATGGAACCTTTCCCTTTCTCGAGCAAGTACTCTACCAACTGAGACTGTTCACCAGCCCAAGACTTGAACATGGAACCTTTCCCTTTCTCGAGCAAGTACTCTACCAACTGAGCCATCAAAGTACATTTGCACCAGTGCCTCTCTCCCACCTTCCAAGCATTCCCCATGAAAGGCAATGTTTGGGTTCGAGTCCCGGTCTGGCATATAGTTTTAATCTGCCAGGAAGTTCAAAGTTTGCACTTATCTCTCTGGGAGTTGCAATTACACTTTCCTTTGGTGAATTCTTTCCTTCACATCTACGCACCAGAATCTCCATAACATGTGTTTTGAATGGCAAGAATAATTATTTTTCATTTTTTCTTGTAAGGAGATAGGTTTTCCTCAGCTGTCATCACCAGGTTGTCGAATGGCAGAAAAAATACTTAGTCACTGATTAGGCAAAAAAGAAATGCAGATGTGCAGTTGAGTTCACACAAGTATATACCTCCACAAAGGACGTAATGTTCTCAATCATATTACTGCATCAGGCAAGGGATGCAATATTGAACATTCCACAGGCAAAAGACCTGATGGTATGCCACTATAGACAGTCACAAAACTAGAATTTTTAGCCCAAAGATTGTTCAGCTCTTTCTTTTGTGACTGATATTGTTGCTCATATAACAAAATTAGTTGTATATTACTATTTTCCTTTATAAAAGAAGGTGGTCTCACTGAAACGTTAATAAATTCACAAATTTATATGTATTAAGGTTTGCAAATATTTAATTAACATCCTCAGAGGAAATCTGCAATCTTTGGTTGTAAAACAGGTTTTTTTATTGTCCAACTTCATTGCTTTATTCATTTAAGTTAAAATTCCTTAACATTTTAGAGGAACTGGAAACTTAGTCACAAAAAGCAAGATTCAAATCTAATTTGAGTGAATTCAATCACAGTGCCTACTTTTATATTTATGATGGTTGTTGCTACTGGATGTCCAAGGTGATAGGGAGAGCAAGTGTGTGGTGGGACAGCTGAACTTGCGTGCTGTGCCTGAAATCGCTGAAGGAGCCCTCCTGTGCACCCCCTCTGCCCATGGCAGCAGTCAGCCCATAGCACAACACCAAAGCAGTGGCCATGAGACGGAGCATGCCACGTCAAAGACATGACTGCAGCAACAACATGGATACAGACACCATCTGCCATTCAAATTCCACATTTTGTGATGTTTTTATAATTGTTTCGCCCCTTGAAAAACCACAAGTTTTGACAAAGTATTTTGAGGACAGCGTTCTCAAGAGTTAAACAAAAATTATTAATTGAGTGTGGACATAAATTTTTCATTCATATGTTACAAATGTACCAGATGTGACCTGTTTGAAGTTGCCTTGCCGGCTGTATGAATAATATGTATTCTACCTAACAACTATTTTATCCTGGAATGTAGTGTTAATTTTCCTCATAAATTACTGCTGAACTGGTAAGATCTGGTACATTTGATATTTGATGATATTGTATAATAATTATGTAGTATTTCACAGAGTATGTGTTGATTATTTTACTTTTATCTACAGATTTGAAGATGGTTCATGTTGTACTAAAATGAGTCATTTTAGAAAATAAAAGCACTCAAGACAGACAATAAAAAAATCCATATTATGGTATGGTAAAGTTAATATGCCCTCACAGTTTACTATAAACTACTTAGATGCATTATTGAAATGGGAACAAAGACAATATACAACAGTCTGCATCAAACTTTTAGGCCACTATTAAAAGTGACAATATTGTAGAAACAGTTTTTTTTATAGATAAAAGATACTATGGTTCTTGCTGTTGTCCTTAGGTCAAAACAATTTGCCGTGGACTGTACTACTGCAGTATAAATTAGAAGAGCTCCTTTTCAAAATTGAAGGAACCTAACTCTTAGTAACATTTACATAAAATCTTCGTGAAAGGGCATATATGCCTTTTGAAATGCTGTATATGAAAATGTATGTTGTTAAAACTACTTTTAATCTTTTGATGTTTTTGTCTTTTGGACATAAAATACGATAAGAGTCTGTACCTGAAATCATACACTTAGTGGCAAAAGCAGCAACTCCATTTTCCAGAAATAAGCTATTTTCGCTTATGCCATTAACTGTTCAACTATATATTTTGACATAGTGAGTCACTGTGTACCTGAATTAAAGCATTTTAGATTCTGACTATAATTATTGTTCTGTATTTTTTAGACAGCTTGGTGCCTTGTTTATTTCAATGTACATCTACTGTTTATAATAAAAATTTGCATATGCCAAATGTGACTTCTTTTCTTGTCAACCATTAACACAAAATATTTTTGAAATTCATAAACATGACACTGTTGTAGATGAACAAAAAATGATTTCCATAAGTTAGTGTAAAAAAACATGAATCAGATCCCACGAAAGCTGAGTATGTTGCTGCCACAGCAATGTTCCACAAAACTACCACATGCAAACCAGTGGTACCTGTAGTCTGTCTGCAAACACCTAGCGGACAACTGTGTTTCTCAGAACTAGATGACTAGCTGCAATGAAAGTGACACAAGACAGCACAGTTAGCTATTTTCCTGTCAAGACATTGTGATATAATTATAATCAAACAGTGGAAAATCCTTTCAGTTGCCTAAGACTGCAGTTTTGGGTGTGTGTGTGTGTGTGTGTGTGTGTGTGTGTGTGTGTGTGTTTTGGCTTCTCTTTTAGAAATTTATCCCCAGCTTTACTAACACATATTTGACCTTAGAATCTCTTATCGTGGTGGAATTGTTTACTGCATCACCAAATATTACTTCACAATTTTGTCTTTGAGCTGTTTGCTTCAGGTTATACCAGTCCATTGTTGTTAAATCATCGGCTATATATTCTTCCCTTTATTGTTCACCTCCTATCACATTTTTTTCCAACAATATTGTTGTCATCTACAATGAAGCAGTGACCATACAGTAATTTTGTGTTGGCACATTGAAGATGTAGAATTAATACCAGAGAAGAAAGCTGCTATACAGCTATGGCAGTTGATCTCAGCAAAAAAGAGAGATGTTGTCTAAGATAGGTTTTCACCACACTACAATTTCAAGGTTAATAAATAAATACATGAAGAAAAAAATTTTTATATTGAGAAGGGGTAGGAAATGGGCATCTGTCACACAAGGCAGGATATTCAAAAGATTCTCTCTTATGAATTGTCAACTGACGTACGATTGAATTAAAGTGGGACAAAAGAAATCTTTGATGACTCACTAACCAGCAGAACAGACTGCTGGAAGCTGGACTCACTGTCTGTCCAAATTAGTAAGAAGCATTTATTGGCAAAAACCATGCAACAGCAGCAGCTAAAATGGGCAGAAGCACATGACATGGATGCCAGAGATGTGGGACAGAGTAATCTTTGCATATGAGTCTGAATTTAATCTGCATGGTTCCGAAGCAAACTGATCGTGAGTTGCACATAAGGTGAAGAACTTGTGCCTTCATGAATAGCAGAAACAGTCAAACTTCCAGCAGGACATGGTCTGGGGATGCATTTCCACCCACAGAGTACGTCGTCTGCACTTCATAAATGACACGGTCAATGCACGTTTACATCAGCATCATTGAAAGGAAGCTTATGACCACAAGAAACCAGTTTGGAGATGTTTCCAGTTACATTTTCCAGGATTATTCTGTTTTCGACATATAGCTTTGAAGGTAAGTCCTGTTATCAATGTTTGTATCATACATGGAGTAGATATGTTCCTACTTAATTGTTACATATTTATACCCCACTGTGAGAGTGGGTCACTAGTTGTGCTCGGATAGCTGAGTCAGCAGAGCACTTGTCCAAGAAAGGCAAAGGTCTCACCAGGTTAGATTCCCAGTCTAGCATACAGTTTTAATGTGCTACCAAGTTTCATGTCAGTGCACACTCCACTAATTGAAAATTCATTGTGGCTTCCTTTGGGTTGATGACAGCTTTAGCGTACTCTAGAGGTGTACTTGTGTCCGTAACTGCCTTAGGGCAAGAAGAGGCACATATGTATTTAGACACTTCTTTCTTGATGCAATCTGCATTTGTGATTCCATTCACATTTGGATCGAAGCACACACACTCCTCCAGTGTTTAAGATGTCTTGTTCTGCTAGCAGTAGCTGTTGCACACAAAAGGTATTGTTTTGTATGAAAATAAGAAACATTTGTATTATGTGTGCTTGAGCTTACATTTTAGGCAGCACAGAATTTGTAGCACCATTTTCATTGTGCATTTTTCAAATGTGAAATTGGAAATATTGCTATTCAATATATATGGCTTGAGAATTCCATTTCCTTGCTCTTATTCCTTTACTAAATCAGATGTAATAACAGACTCCATGACGTGAGCCACCAGTATCCTCACCCATGCCACCTAGCAAACCTGACAATAATTAAATATATGTAACCAACAAAGCAGGGTAATCTTAAAACCCATGAAAACCGGCCTGGAGAGTCATGCATGACAAAGCACCGTTTCTGGGATGGGGGGGTACGTCAGCCTGGATTGCACATAAGGGTCAGTGCACTGGCCAATCTGTATGTGGTTTTATGAGGTTTCCCTCATCTGACTCTGCAAATACTGGGATGGTACCCATGTCCCACCTCAGTTACACAACTGCAGACATTTAGAAAACTCTTGCACACTTTCATGTGGATAACGCTACACACACTCTGTCCGAGGGTTTAACGGTGGTGACAGGAAGTACATCCGGCCACCCTTAAAGTTAACCATGCCAAATCCATTCATAATCATACCAACCCTGCTCAGGTTTGGGACAAAGGGAAGAAGAAGAATTATAAAGTCAATGAAACACAAAAAAAAAATTATATAAGTGAATGGCTAAACACAACATCACAAACGACACAGTATGTGAAACGCAAATACAGTGGACACTTGATTAAATGGACTAATTGTTGTCATAATTATTCAGCTAATTGAAAATCCAAATAACTGAATGTTTGGAGAAAACCAATTTTTGTATCATTAACTCTATAAATATGACCTCTGTCACCCAGGAAAAATTATCTTTCAGATGTGTTGTCATATGGTTAAACTTCTAGGGTTAATATGTAATGTAGGTGTTTATTCAAAACAATGAAAGCAAATTAAAATGATCAGAATCAATAAAAATCAATGTTTATTAAGAGATCAGACACATTTTTGTATGCACATTCATATTGGCTTACAATTACTAAAACACTGAAATCTTAATCATCAAACACCTACTGAGTCACATACAACAGTCACTGTAGTTTTAATTTTGTTTAAAATATTTGGTAATTGTCATTTCATGTAAACTATGTTTCTCTTCATTGCTGCTACATCACGAATTCATTTTAATTGTAGTAAACTCCTCATATCACACTCTGGGTTCAGACGACTCTCTTGCACTTTGATATTTTTAAGCACAGATAAGACATGGCTCAAATGGCAGTTGTCTAACTCAAACAATAAAGAAACAAGTGGGGATGAGTTTGCATGGATGGGTAATGCACACATGGACTAAATCACAAAGATATTTGCTACCAGTTGACAATCCAAATACTTGTGAATCTGTACAACTGAAGTCAAGATAATTGAGTCTCTACTGTGCCTCTCAGGAGTTCATATGTAAAGAGTATTCTGTGGCAAGACACCACCAGTTTACAATATCATAGTGAAGTGGTACAAGAAATTTGAGGGTGAGTACAGTTTGTGAAATCCACCAGGCATGTCAGAACAGTCACTGGAGCTATGATGGATGTGCTGTTGTGAAGTCCCACAAGGTCTAACCTATCAAGCTAGTGCAAAATTAACAGTGAGGAAAGTCCTTCACACGTGATTCAGAATGAAGCTGTACAAATTGCAGCTCCTATAAGCAATAGGACACGGCAACAAATTGTGTCATCTGCAGTTCTGCACTGATCTGCAGAATCATCCTGAAAATGACGTAAACAAATTAATCTTCAGTGATGATATCGCTTTCCATTCATCCTCTGGTATAGGTCAACCAACACAACACATGCATATGGTGGACAAAGAAACCACATGCAACTGTCTAACAGGTTTAGGATCCCAAGAAAGTTAACATAATGTCTGCCATGTCCAACAACGCAGTCTACAAACCCTTCCTCTTCACTGAGAGAACTGTCACGTATCACCTATCCCGACAAGCTACAGTTGTTGGTTATGGCAAATTTAAAACTGATAGCAGATATTTCATGTTTCAATAAAATAGCTCCCCTTCACATTTCTAGAATTTTGTATGAGATTATCTGAATGAGACATTCCCACTTCACTGCATGGGTCCTGTTGCACCCACTGACCTGATTCCACTTGAGCGACCACCCGTCACTGTACTTGGCACCTACCATGTTGTGTTACTTCAAAGATAGCATGTATGTTCCACCTCTAACACAGAAGCTCACAGATTTACAATTCCGCATTGCAGTAGCTATTCTTACCATCACGGGTGGGCAGAATAGGGCAAATGATTAGGTGTGTGCTGTGTGATGAAGAATGGACATACAAAATATTTACATACAATGCAAAATAAAATTGAGACTTTGTCTCTAACTTACTGTACAGGTACATTTTTCTTGGACATTTATCTATACCGATTTCTTGAAATGTTTTGTGGATAATCCAATCATTGTAAAAGTTTCTCTCTCATACATTGTATCTTTCCTGATCTGAACTAGGCAAAGTAGTTCCTAGAGGAAACAGGGAGACTTCAGAACATCAAGTGTACCACACACTTTGCACTTCTTCAACATTTGTTCACTGTGTGCCTTTTTATAAGTACATGCAAAGGATCTTCTTTTATTCTGTTCAAGAATGTGTTTGTTGTTTCCAGGTTGTACTTACCTGCAAGAGACTAAAAACAGTCATTTCGCTTCACTCTGTCTTCATATTCATGTAATTAATTAACCACAAACAACACAATACACAATAATCCTCTACAAATTCCATATGTTTATCATTAGACAATTTGGTGATAGTGTTGCTGCAAAGGTAAATCTTAATATGTGTGATAAACCATTTTTCAACAATCAACAGTCGTCAAACAAAGCAACAAATGAACATAACTACTGACAGACCCAAGACCTGCATATGGTTGAAAGTGGACATTCTGGCACCTGCGCACTGTTGCGCATGTGCACCAATCACATGCATGTGTGCCTTTCCATCATTCCCTGCATCTTTATGTAACAGCCACGTGCACTCAGTAAGTTTCAAACATGCATATTGAGCCAACATGTCTTGTTGTTGTTGTTGTTGTTGTTGTTGTTGTTGTTGTTGTCTTCAGTCCCGAGACTGGTTTGACGCAGCTCTCCATGCTACTCTATACTGTGCAAGCTTCTTCATCTCCCAGTACCTACTGCGACCAACATCCTTCTAAATCTGCTTAGTGTATTCATCTCTTGGTCTCCCTCTACAATTTTTACCTTCCGCGCTGCCCTCCAATGCTAAATTTGTGATCCCTTGATGCCTCAGAACATGTCCTTATGCCCTAGCAATTTAGGCCAGTGCAAAAGGGGATGAAGGACAGGCTTTGTTAGCAGACTTCAACAGCAAAACTCCATGTCCATACCACTCCAAGCAACAGTGAAAATTGAATGCCATGCATTTCCAACAGAACTCTTACAACATCAATTTTGGATGGGACATAACACTGTTTAGGTTTTCTACATTCTGTCTTGGTTTCCTTTTTTTTTCCTGAAATTAGATTTTTCAAGTTTCACCTGTACAGTGCAATACGTTCTACACTTTGCCTAAGTTTCACTAGTTTTACAATCAATTTGCTGAACTGTAATTCTTGTGACTTTTCCTTAATTTATAGAATCAGCAGAGGAAGTATATAAATATGCAGTATTTCAAGGAACAGAAATTTTTATAACTAGACACACACAATGCAGTAAGAATGTTACAGCAAAATCCTCTCTTGGACATTAGTTAGAAGTCCTTCATAAAACTGTCATCAATACAAAATTACACATAAGCAAGGCAATACCAAGACAGCAAAGCTTATAAATTCATTGTATAACAGCTGCTGTTTCAGATAAGTTAGAAATATAATTGAAATTAAAGCAACTGGTAACTGCACATTAATGCATGGCTGTTAATGTGCTGCATAATTCAATATATTAAGCCACACTCATTTCACAAACAGGATCCTCATTCCCAAACACTTTATCGTACAAGGTTCTTCATCAGTAAAACAATATAGCAATTACAATAAACTCTTGAGGTTCTGAAATTTGCATATTTAAAACTTTTTCTTCTTCTTTCAGTAAATCCATCTTACCATAGGTATCAACTGGACATTCTCCATATCTGTCCTAAGCATCCTACTCCATTTGTTTTTAGCTTCCTCACTTCACATCTGTTAACATTCCAAACTTTCTTCTTCCTCTCCCTCTTTTTCTTTTCACTTTTCCCTCCATCATTCTTTATAGTAACCAATTCATACATGGTGTGTCCCATCCAAGATGCTTTCTTCTTCTGTATAAACCTAATAAAGTTCCTCTCCTCTCATATCCTGCCCCCTCATTTCTCATTCTGTCAACCCATTTCACATTCTCCTTTCTCCTCCATAACCACATTTCAAAACTTTGTAAATATTGTTGGTCTTTCTGCCTGGCTGTCCACGTTTCTGAACCATAAGACACCACAATCCACACAAAGCAGTTGGGAAACTTCTTCCTAAGTCTAATGAGTACGCTCTGGTTGTCGGCAAAACAGAAAAATAAAAAGAATGTATTGAGCAATTTTCATTTCATTTTGTATTTACAAACTATATTACTGTTAAAAACTAATAGCCAACAGCCATCCATAATAGCTGTGCAACGGCTTCCACAACATTTTTCACAATTATAAATTTATCAATTTCTGTTGTCCTCAGCTCCTGGAGAGATCTAAAAAATAACATCTGAAGATAAATATAATTTATAAATGTTTCAAATCTGTGACTCCAATAATGATGTCTAAATATTCAGACACAATTATCGCCACAAGGTTTAAAAATCACAGTATTCACAATGTTTACAACATACGGAGAGAATTCTACTACAATCTGACACCAAGTGGAACTTGTATGTAGATAGACACAAAACTGCTAGTTTCAGGAGCCAGAGTCAAAATTCTGTTTGAAGAGGGGAAATATGTGGAGGAAGAGAAACTTGTAATGTTTGTGGGCATAGGAAAGACCACTCAGGATTACGGGTTGAGGTACAATACTGGAGAGAATGAGAGAGAGCATTTGTCTCTTGGTACATTTTAAAATGGTAAATGCAATGGGGGCACTTCTTAATCAATGATTTAAAGCAACAGAGATTAGTAACATTATAGCTGATCTGTATCAGTTATCAAAACCTGATTTTCACCAATTGTAGTACCTAGTTCAAGTGTGATATTTATCCTCTTAATATGAAGTAATTTCTAGTTTGTAATGCATGGTACAAGATTTTACACAAATAATTTTGAAAATTTCTTTGTACTATCTCCACTGATGTGTGCTGGCATTGCCGAGCAGATTTCTATTGTCAATAAGATATTTTTATGTAAAAATTAATGAAGGCTTCTAAATATTTGCTACACAGCTTATAATAAGGTGAGTATTTTAGTTTAAAAAATCGGTGGTTTAGTCTTAAAAAATCAGAGGCTTATTTCTTTAAATCATTAGTTTTGCTAACTTCTCTTGCACACATTGTGGGACTAGCACTATTTGCAGGAAGTATAAGACGAGAAATAGGTTCGATGCAGTGTAAGAGTTGTTTCCAGAGTTAATCTTTCATCCTATAATAGAGCATGTGCTTATTGAAGCCTTCTGACAAATTATGGCTGAACACCCACTGTAACTGTATTTGTCTGACTCGCTGGATGGGTGCCAACAGCCTTCCACAGCGGTAACACCCGTTCCCATCAGACTGCCAAAATTAAGCACTGTCGAGCTCGGCTATTATGTGAATGGGTGACTGTCCCGTCTGCCGAGTGCTATTGGCAAGCGAGGTGCACTCAGCTAACTAGTGGCTCTGGTCACGTAAACTGACAACGCCCAGGAGAGTGGTGTGTTGACCACAAGCCCCTTTGGTGACACCTGTCAGGTGAGGATGAGTCGGTCAGTACCATTGGGTCTTCCAAGACCTGTTCACTGTTGGATGGGTACACGCTGCTACCAACTAATCCCAAGAAATATAATATACCGACACATTTCCATGGCAGACGAGTAAGTTGGGGGCATATGGCCATAAACAACTGGCTGATGGACGGATCCAATGAAACGGGATTTGTTGAATGTAGTCGGCACTGCAAGCAAGTGCCTGTTGCTGCTTGTGTCCGGGTGCGTTTCATACATAATTATCAACTACGGATGTAGAGAAACTTATAAGTCTTGTGAATAAGAACAATCCATTGTGGGATATGGAAAACAAGAAGTTCAAATGGCTCCGAGCACTGTGGGGACTTCACACCTGCGGTCATCAGTCTCCTAAAACTTAGAACTACTTAAACCCAACTAACCCAAGGACATCACAAACATCCATGCCCGAGGCAGGATTCGAACCTGCGACCGTAACAGCAGCGTGGTTCCAGACTGAAGCGCCTAGAACTGCTTGGCCACAGCGGCCGGCGAAAACAAGAAGTACCACCACTGTGACTTACAGAGGAAGATACTTGGCATACTATGTATGTTCAATAAGGGCATCCAAACAAGGCTATTAAATGTATTTAAAAACAAAATTGAGAGCAACTCCCTCCACCACACATTTACATACATAACAAATATTCTGAAAAGTACTCAAACTGCTTTCATTTGTGCACTTCCCCCCGTGCCCACGAACATCATAAATTTGCTGCACTGATATCACAGTTCTCGTCGACAGCATAAATTTGCTGCAGATACTGTGGTTCTCACCGACAGAAGTGTATCTTAAAAATGTCTTGGCTGGCAAGTGAATACAGAAGCTGGTTCTTCCCCTCCTTGTCAACTACTATAATGTATACAAGCATCTATATAATTGATAACAATGTCAACATTATCAGTTCAGCACATCTTTGCAGCTATCGCTGTTTAATATCATTCTTTCAAACACACCTTCTTGTTGAGACTTAGAAAGACACTTGTTGACAGTAGTTTGCGTTGGACCAAGTTTTGACATTTCGAATGGTCTCATCAGGTATGTCTTTAATGAACAGCCTTCATCTTCCAAGAGCGCATAAGGTGCCATAATGTTTGTTTCCAAAAGGAAACAGCGATGTGAAACACCAAGCACTCCAAGTTTCTAAGGAAGTTCAAATGCAAGAAAGCACTACCTTACCTATTCACAGGAAACTTGCAGTTCATCATAAACAGCAAAAAGTTCTTGCTGATGAACAGCAACATGCTGTGTCTACTACCATGCTACCCTACAGTGTGTATCTCTTCAGTCACCAAGCAGTGAATGTTCTGGATAAACACAGCCTGGGAGGTCTTTGTTTTCTCAAAAGGAACAGTCTAAAAAAAACTGTTACAAACATCCACTACACTGATGCAAATGAAATGGTTCCTATAATGACTGTGGCCACCAATCTGCCAAATTTGGCAGACAGCAGTATAAACTCAAACGAAATGTTGTAACTATTGTACAATACACATACATACTACAACAAGCCCTACATTGTTACATAAATTATTTTGTAATTCATTTGGGGAATATTACTAAAAGACTAGCAGTGCAAAGTATTTTTTTCATCTGTGACCATTAAATGTGAGTGCTAATTACCTCAATGTTAAAGACAATCATTCCTCTGGCTGTATAGTTTCCCTGAAACTTCGCCATTTTTAACTGTGTATAACAATATACAGAACTGTAGCAATTTCTTCACAGAGTTGAAAAATTTTTCTGTGTCCCTCTTCAGTTCTTCATGTACATGACAAAATTTGCCTAGTCTGCTTTGTTTGATTAGGTATATGACTGACCCAGAACTCCCTTCCCTTTTAGCTCGGTTCTTTGCCTCACGTGGTATGCATTTCCTAGCAAGAACAAACCACCATCCCTTGTATAATTAAGCAGTTCAGCGCCTCACAGCTGACAGGCAACTGACCCTGTGCCGCATGCTACCCAGCTGCAGTGGACATGCTCCAGCAGCCAGTCACAGTCGTATGACCATACAAACAACCTCTTAGCTGGATGAATTTAGATCTACATCTACACAGATAATGCACAAGCAAACATACAGTGCAAGACGGAGAGTATCCTGTACTTCTACTTCTAATTTCCTTTCCTGTTCCACTCACAAATAGAGGCAAAGCAACTGTCTATAAGCCTCTGTATGAGCCCTACTTTCTTGTATCTTATCTCTGAGGTCCTTATGTGCAATATATGTTGGTGGCAGTAGAACTGTTCGGTGGTCAGCTTCAAACGGCGGTTCTCTAAATTTTCTCAGTAGTGTTTCTTGAAAACACCCCAGTGGATATCCATGCTGAATGTAAGGGTTTGAATGTTTATCTAACAGTCAGCAGGTGACGGGGAGACGGTTGAAGTGAACTCTATGGCAAAAATTTACTAATTCCAGTATTGCTGGGCCTTGTTTTGATCACAATCGAGGTAGATTCTTCCTATGCGTCAGTCAGGGGCCTGAAGATGGTGTAGTAAAACACAAACTGGTTGCCAAATAAAATAAGGTTGGAAACTTTGATGGCTGAAAGGTGTTTAATCTGACATCCTCTTTCGAACAGCTGAGTCCCGCAACCATTTCTAAAAGGATGGACATACACAGACTCCATGCTGAAAGTCTGTACCTGATGGGGTAATCTGCAGTACCACTTCTCCTAGGACTACTAGTCCAATAAGATTCACAAGAGGATGTCTCCAGAGTTCAGATAATAGAAAGGCACTGCCAAACTGATGCTGAGTTAGGCAATGTGGGGTACTCAACAGGGTTACTTTTTATGAAAGCAGTTTTTCAAGTTTTTAGAAAAGCAATGAAAGAAAACCATTTCTTGGTGCATATCATTTCATTTGCTCATATTTGCCGTATTATTAGCAGAGGGCAGTAGCAAAGGCATTACTTCTACAACAAAATGTATTGGAGTCAAACGCTTATGTAAATGGCTAAACTGACTTGACTGGCAAGTTTTATTTTCAATATCTCATGGGTACTTCTTGACTGGAGGCTGTGTCAGAGCATCCAGGGAGTCAACATTTACGTGAGGTTCCTACTGAAAGGATCGAAAATGTGAGTTTTCAGGTACAGACTGATTCTTCATGGTGGAAGTTTGTGGATATGCCAGTAGTGACAAGCAGCACATTAAAATTATTGTTGGAAGATACTATGCTAAGGAAGCAGGAACAGAGTAAATGTTGATTCACACTGGACATCAATAGAATGGAATACAAGATGGCATCACTGTGATATGGCGATGCATTCACACAACACAGAATGTCAGCAAAACAACATTGAATGGTATAAATGAGACTATGAAATATCATATGTGACACAAAAAGTACAAATATAGATTAAGAAACTAGCAATGGTCACAAGAAAATTCATAACATACAAACACATCAAACAATATTTGGAAGGAATATATAAAACCTTTCTGCTTTAGCCACTGTGTATCATTTTTTCTTTCAAAATACCAAATAGCCTCACAAAAATTATATTTTCTTCTTATATAGAGCTGACTTCTTCCTGCTAAAAGAAAGGATATTTAATGAAAATGGTTTTATCAATTTATGCGTGGTGTGGACTTTGCCTTTGGCTGGATTATATAAATCCATTAGTGTTCTTTGTTTTCAGATGTCAGGCCAGTTTTGTGGAAGGCCACTCAAATGAAAAATATACAAGTCATTATAAAACGCGTGTGATGTTTCACTAAATCGAAGCAAACAATAAAATAATGACTAAGAAAAGAAAAAACCATGAAATTCACTATGAGTAAATGTGGCAAGAGTAAGTTAACCTTCAATGCTAGCAGACATCACGTCACACCCCAACTCCCCTTGCCCCCTCCGTTCAGCCTCAAAGTAAAAACTTTCTTCCCAAGAAACCTTGACATTGATGTGAATGACATTTGAAATACATTGTGAAATGTTTTGACATTCCATTCCATCAAAGTGACTCAACATTAAAGAAGAATAAGCAGGAGAACAGAAGGAGAAATAAATGAGGAGGAGGCAGACAGGTGAAAAAGAAAATGCATTACTTAACAATGAGAATGGACATTTATTAGACAAGTTCTCCACTGGCAGCAAAAATGTGTTTCAAAAAGGTGCCCGAGTTGAAGTTATTGTTTCTCTCTCAGACTATTTACAGTCTATAAACACATTTCCCAGAAAACATGTTCCACGATGTATGGTAGCAAATAAGTATTATACAAGTCAACTTCAACACACAATCTAAAAGCAATAAGTAAGAAATTATTTCTTCAATACATGTGACAGGTCGTATTTGCCCCTGACACATTTGATCTTCACTCCAGGAACATCCTGGAGCCGGCCAACTCTGCAGAGGACAATATTGTGCTCCTGCAGATTGTGTCCTTCTCCTGGCACATACGCAACCATCTCTTTCCCTGCAATCAAAAGGCAGTCACCAAAATTTTAATGCAAATGAACACCAAGTATCGATTTTCACACTTTGCTATCAGAATTACAAAACATACACCTTAATACTAAAATGGGCTCTTTTTGCCAAATGGTACAAAAACAATGCACATTCATATTATTAAGAGTATGCTGAAAGATATTTTCACGGTCTAGGCCATACTTTCACATTAGAATCTCTTTAAAAAGCATATTTAATGTAAATTAACAACAACTATTAACAATTTTTTTTTTAATTTTAGTGTCGGCATAAGGTAACTCTCAACCCTGGAAATACAAGTTACTGAACATGTGATAGTACTGCTGAAGTTAAAATTGCTAATGGAATTTTTTTGAGCAACCTCCAATAGTGAATACTGCCAAAAACAGTTTACTGTCAACGAACAGGGCATAAAGGTTAGTGCTGCATACATAATGTTTTTCCCCCAACAGCTGTCTCTCAACAAATATGATGTCAACTGCCAAATACCTCTTGTGCAAGGTTATAAGGGCCCTACAAGGTTTTTTTCAGCAACTTACTCAAGTCCTTTAATCAAAAGCAGTGGGAACATTTCATAGAGGATACTTTAAAACCTGCAGGACAGCATTTTTTCTCAGGAAAGGTGCATGCGACCTTTCTCAAATAAAATGTGTTTAGATAAATTAATGTGCAGACAGAATGGTGAATCCTACACTGCCTGGAAGCTGTTGGAAAGTGAAAAAAAAAAAAAAACTAACCATTGATTGTCAAATGGCAGCAATAATACACTCCACCTGATAAGATTTTCAAAAGTGCAGTTTTACAGAATTACAAAAGCTGATTGGGTCACTCTGTTCAGAGAGAATTTACATGACAAAAAATAGGGAGAACCTTTTAAAGAGCAGACAGCAAGTGAGAAATTTAATTAATTTCTAAAACTACTCTTGCAACATTATGAACCCAGTTTTCCTGTACAACAAATCAGGCACACCTACAGTGGAAGGCTAGTGAACAGGTGGCCAACATCTGAGATCAAAACATCTCATGCTAGTAACAAAGAGCTTCATTTAAAGCAGAGCACTGGGTAAAGTTTAGATCACTCCCAGTGCCAGACACAGTGGTGTTTCTCTACTCCTAATACGTTGGCAACATGTCAATTTCATGTAGTCAATGGGATGATATTTTCACATAACCAATGAAAGGTAAGAAAAGAGGTCATGAATTTCTAACACTGAAATTCAAACTGTTTGCTTCTTTTCTGTTGCCAAAAATATCTGACTTTTCTTCCAAACATGTAATGAATTACAAGGTTGTGGTTAGGTTAGGACATAGTAGCACAGCTTAAATTACTGCGAGTGAAACAAGCAGCTATTAAATTTATAATACTGGTTGTCATGAATATCATAATGTTTCTTACAAATGTTTTATAATTTCTGAAGTGATGTGACAATAGGGTCATTCCACGTCAAATGGCCTACTTTCGGAAAATTTTCCTGCTCGACCATTACAGATTTTGATGAAAAATTTACACCTGTCCCCAGTGCATACTGGTGCAGTTTAGTGTACATCAAAGCAATACTGGCCAAGATATACTCACTTGTCTGACTCCATGCACGACTTTTCACAGAGCGAGTGTGAACTTCTGGTGACTGTGGACTGTTATGTTTTGAGCAATATTTTATTTAAAGAAAAGAAATTTGGTCATCTGGTATGACTTTATGCATTCTCTTAGGAATAATAACTAAAAGAATTTTACAAGCCATAATCAGCCAGAGAATTTTAGGAAAAGTTGAAATAAAAAAAAAACGTGCTCAAAAAAGTTTCAAATTTTGGCTGCTTACATCTCAGGGATTAAAGTATAATGTACATGAAACTTGGCTTGTAGTAACCTAACAACACAAGGTACTCAAATATGAAGTTTCTGTCACGAACCACTTTCCAGTACTTAATAAATTAAAGGAAATATTGAAGATTTCATAAAAAGGTGAAAAATACAGTAGTTTAGACCTAATTTTGTAAGACATTGTGTTCTATAAAACTAAAAAAAAAACTGGACTTCTTGGAGAGACCATGATTTCAACTGTAGAAAAAAGTGTATCTGATTATCCAACAAGAGCTAACAATGCTAAATAATTTTAATCAAAGTTGGGTGCAAAAATTGTGGCACGAAACTGTGGATTATTATATCTCAATGTTTCCTACCAAGGTTTCAAAACCCGTCTCATTCAAAACAATGAGGTTTAAGGCCCCTAGAACATTGGGTTTAATTTCCAACAAGAGCTAACAATGCAACAAAAATTGGTGCAAAGTAGCTGGAAAAATCAAATGGGAGCAAACCTACAAACACCATCAACAAATCAAATATTGATGCTAAAAGATCTACTCCACTTTTGCAACCAAAATATACATGGCATCAAATACATATATGTTCCAAAAAAAAATCTAAGAAAGCAAAAAGTATCAAGAAATAAGATGGCAAGAAAGCAGCACAGATGCCAGTATGACATATCAACAATTTGTACAACTTGATTTTCAGGATGGACCATATCAGTGAAGTTTCTAATGAGACAAATTTTGTTGCCAAAGTATCTAGTGTGGCCGTGCTAAGTCTGAAACTAACGGAGTTGTCACCTGGCCATTACATCACCTGTATGTACAAGATGTGATCAAATAGTTATGAGGCTTTTTTTAATTTCGTGGGCTTTATACATTATATTTTCAGTCCCCCCCCCCCTGTTGGTACACACATTTTCCTGATGTACATTTCCAATTTCAGCTGTTTTGAATGTTCAGTTCACTGGTGACAGTTGAGAAGGTTGTGTGTGTTTTTGAGTGCTCAGCAAATTTTTACTTTCAACAAAGATGGAACTAAGAATCTGCATTACATTTTGCTTGAAAAGTGGAAAAAGAGTGCTGCACTGCATTCATAACATTGACTGTGTGGCTTTGGCATATCTACTAGCAGTAAGACAGGAGTTTACAAGTAGTAAAAACGTTTCAAAGAGGGTCACAAGCAGTCAATGAAGATGACCACCACCCTGGATGCCCCAGCACATCAATTAGTGATGGCAGTGTGGAAGAAGCAAAGAAAATGGTTCTGCAAAATCACCATCAGAGGTCAGTGATGGGCATGAAATGGGTGAAAGCAAAGGTTTTTGCAAAATTGTTGAATTTTGACCAAAAACAAAGTCACATAGACATTGCTCAGCAGCTGCTGAATGAAGTTGACAACGATCCAAAACTTCTTTAGAAGTTTGTAACAGTTGACAAAACATGGTTATATGGGTAAGATGTTGAAACCAAGGCTCAATCGTCCTAATAGAAACTGCCAGAAGAAACAAGACTAAAAAAAATTCAACAAATTTGACCACACATGAATGTTCTCCTCACTGTTTTCTTCAATTACAATTGGATAGAGCATAATGAGTTCCAACCTTAATGGTCGAATGTTCAATAAGGAATACAACTAGAAGTGAAGAAATCTGAAGAAAACGATCACAAGTATGGCAAAACCACTCATGGAACTGCATCACCATAACACTTCCACTCACATCTCAATGCTTGTTTGAGATGTTCTGACAAAAAACAAAACCATTATTTTACCTCAACCACCATTTTCACTAGACATGGCCTCCTGCAACTTCTTTCTGTTCACAAGGTTGAAGAGAACCATGAAAGGATGTTCTGCCACCATTGATGAAATAAAAACAGAATCACTGACAGAGCTGAACACCATAACGAAAGTGAGTTCCAGAACTGCTTCCAAAACACTATTGGCATTAGTGTATTACCATAACTTTTATGTCACATGTCATATGATAATGAATGGTAGATCACCAACATCACTGGCATATCAAAATGATTCACTGATGAAATTTATGTACCCTCACAGCCCAGCTCATTCATTTTATTGGCCCCACAGACAAGATGCTTGTGGGATACTATACCACCACCTCATTTCCACGGTCTCTTTCCTTCAATATCATCAACTGGCAACACTAAAAATTTCCAGAAAATGAACTGCAGAAAGTGAGTCAAAACTTTTGAAAAGTGTAATCTGCAATACCGAGAAGTTTAAAATCAAAATTGTTATTACTTTTTGCTTGCCACCTATTGGATATGGTAGTTATCAAAATACTTTTTAAGCAGAAAGGTACCACCACAATGATTTGGAACCTAAATTAAGAAATCAAATTACAGGCTTGGGAACCTGGATCAAGAAAACCCATCCATGGTTGGTACTGCGTGATCCCTATGGCAATGGGGTTGCCGATTCATGCTCTGGAACTGGTAATGACAATGTCACCATGGAATTTAAGCCCACTGTTCAACGGGGCTTAAAAAACATTGTATGAATGTGACCGGTTTTGAAGCTTTAATAGGAAATGGTGTTCATAAAAGAAGTGCTGAATATACGATATTTTAATCTTTTCACAAAAATCAACTTTTCAATGAATCTGTAGATTACTGGAAAATAGGAAAGGGACAAAATATTGTGTTCCATATCCATGTGCAACCAAGCTATTGTGTATTAAGGTTCATGTTCAGCATGTGTTTACTCTACAAGACATACCAGTCCACAGTTTAAATTTTTTTCCTGTCACGATTTGCACGCACAAGTTTGGTTCAAATTATCTAGCATTGTTAGCCAATGTCGGATAATCAAATCACCTTTTTGCACAGTGAAAAGCCATGGTCTTTCTAATTAGCCCAGTTCTTAGAGTTTTACAGAACACAGTCTTTAGGAAAATCAGGTAGAAATTAATGCATTTTTGATCTTTTCACAAAATCTTCAATTTTGCAATTAATGCATTCAGTGCTGGAAACTGGTACATAAATGATTTTTTTTATTTGGCTTTGCCTAAAATTCTCTGGCTGAATATGGTTGTAAAATTCTTTTTATTATTGTTATTATTCTTAACAGAATGCATAAAGTTGTACAAGATGGCCGAACTTCACTTCTTTCACCAAAATATTGCCCAAGATATGACAGTTCTAAGCTACCAGAAATTCATGCTCACTCTGCATAAAGCCAGGTATGAAGTCAAACAAGTGACTCAGCCAGTACTGTTTTGACAAAAATTAAACTGTACCAATGTTTATTGGGGACACATGCAAATGTTCATAAAAAATTTCAACAAAATCCATAATGGTTAAGCAGGGATGCTTAGGTGAGGTTGTATGTGTTATAATGTCAAGTTTAACACATATATTTCAGAACGACACAACACATATAAGTCACAGAGTAAGTTAACAAGCAAGACACGTGTACACGTTAGAATTTGAATAAGCACTCAGTCCCAGTCTAGCGGCCACTGCTCGGCTGGCCGCTTAGGTGGCGCATGGCTGGCAGACAGCGCCGCACGTAGAGGACGCGCATAATTGTGCGGCGGCGCTTTGAATGATCGGCGAGTCACAACACTTTTCCCCCCTTTGAAATTGTTGCACTGGTCTTGATGGAGGTGTCCTGGAGATGGCTAACGTCCATAGGCGTTTTTTGACTAGCCGTAAAGTCTCGAGGAGGAGGCTTCCCGTATGGACGGAAGTGTCCCCGATGATAACGGGTCGAGATGACAGGAGACGTAAGGGTCGAATCTGCTGGGGTCCCATGCACCAATCTGCCCGTTGCGGCAAGTCCAGTTGATATGACAGGAGACATGTGCGATGTGTCGGCGTCCGTTGGAGGAGGAGGCGAGTAGATTTGCTCTGACAGAGGATGGTCATCTGGTTCCTGCATGGGCACGTCTCCTGGTGGCGTCCGTTCTTGCACTGGCATCGCGATGACGGTGAGAGGGCTTAGTTGTGAGTATTGAGAGATGCCAAGATCCCGAGCGTCAGGTAGAGCCAAAGGTGGTGTAGCGGCATTCGGAACAGGCGTTGCTGGCACACGAGGCCGAAGCTGGTCCGAATGACGCACTGCAACACCCGTGTCCATCTGGATTTCATACAGGCGTCTGCCACAGTGTCTTAAGATGCGGCCCGGGCTCCATTTTGGCCGCCTGCCATATCCCCGTACCAAGACGAGGTCGTCGGCGGTGAACAGGCCAAGTGAAGGCACCCGCAGCCGTGAGGTGGAAGGCCGCAGAAGATGAAGTAGCTGTGGTCGCACGCTATTTCAGAGTCGATGCCAGGCCAGTACACATGACGGCGCGCCAGAGATTTTGTGCGAGACACACCCCAGTGCCCTTGGTGAAGGAGGCGCAAGACCGAAGCATGCAAAGACGCAGGTACCACAACACGCGGCGAAGCATTGTCAGTGGAGAGGAGGATAACACCAGCCCTAGCCATGAGGCGGTAGCGCAAAGCGTAGTAGTTCCGCAACGGATCAGAAGTCTTAGCGGACGGGTGATCTGGCCAACCCTTCTGAATACAGCGTAAAACCCGGGAGATGGTAGGATCAGAACCCGTAGCAGCCACCAGCCTGTCCCCAGTGATGGGGAACCCGTGCACAACCCGCTGCTCGGCAACATCCAGGTGGAAACACAAAAGTTCGTCCCTATCAAATGCCTGATCAGGACCCATGGAAAGGCGAGACAGAGCATTCGCATTTGCATGTTGAGCCGTTGGCCGGAAATGAATCTCATAATTGAAACGAGACAAGTAAAGAGCCCAACACTGGAGGCGGTGTGCAGCCTTGTCAGGAAGTGACGTTGATGGATGAAACAAGGAAACATGTGGTTTGTGATCCGTAACAAGATGAAATTTTGAGCCATACAGAAAAACAACAAACTTATGAAGAGCACAAATAATGGCCAAAGCTTCTTTCTCAATTTGAGAACACTTTTGTTGGGCATCCGTGAGCGTTTTGGAGGCATAAGCAATGGGTTGTTCCGAATCGTCAGAAAAACGGTGCGCAAGGACTGCACCGACCCCGTATTGAGCGGCGTCCGTGGCAAGAACAAGATGTTGGCCAGGTCGATAAGTAGCCAGGCACGGGGCCTGTTTCAGCATAGTCTTCAATTTCTGGAATGCCGCCCTTTTTTTTTTTTTTTTTTTTTTCTTTTTTTTTTTTTTTTTTTTTTTTTTTGTGATTTTAGGGCGCACAACTTCAATGGTCATTAGCGCCCTGACTACTCTAAAAATGCACCGCGAGCCACAAGTTGACAACAACAACTAAAAGGAAAAACACAATAAAAGACAGACTGACAGGCATAGGATTAAAAAACTTCATCAAATGTCCTTAGCGAGGTGTGTCAACTTGATAAAACAAAGAACACGAGCAGCTGCTCGTGGGTCATCCGCTAAAATGTCATCGAAAGTATTAGGCAGGTTAAGATCGAGGCGCAGGTGGTTAAGATCGGGACAGGACATTAAAATGTGTCTAACCGTCAGCAAGTGCCCACATGGGCAGAACGGCGCCGGCGCAGCCGTCAGCAGATGGCGATGGCTGAACCGGCAGTGTCCAATCCTTAACCTTGCTAAAACGACCTCCTCCCGCCGAGAAGGGCGTGAGGAGGACGTCCAAGCCACGGGAAGAGGTTTTAAGGCCCGAAGCTTGTTGTCGGTAAGTGCAGCCCAATCGGCATGCCACAGCGACACAACGCGCCGACAAATGACCCTGCTAAAATCGGACGAAGGGACACAACAAGAAGCTGTCCGAGGCTGGAGGACCGCAGCCTTGGCCGCGGCATCTGCAGCTTCGTTCCCAGGGATACCGACATGGCCAGGAACCCACATAAAGCTAACCGGCGGACCGACGTCCACCAGCCGCTGAAGAGAGCGTTGGATCCGGTGTACGAAAGGGTGAACCGGGTACGGATCACTGAGGCTCTGGATGGCGCTCAGGGAATCTGAGCAGATGACATAAGCAGAATGTCGGTGGCGGCAGATGTAAAGAACAGCCTGGTAGAGGGCAAAGAGCTCAGCTGTGAAGACCGAACAATGGTCATGGAGCCGGTATTGGAAACTTTGTGCCCCGACAATAAAGGAACACCCGACCCCGTCATTGGTCTTAGAGCCATCTGTATAAATGAAAGTCATGGTGATGAACTTCGAACGAAGTTCCAAAAAACGGGAGTGGTAGACCGAACTGGGGGTGACCTCTTTTGGGAGCGAGCTGAGGTCAAGGTGAACGCGGACCTGAGCCTGGAGCCAAGGTGGCGTGTGGCTCTCGCCCACTCGAAAGGTTGCAGGGAGTGAAAAATTAAGGTGTTGAAGGAGGCGACGAAAGCGAACTCCAGGGGGTAGCAGGGCAGAGACATACAACCTATATTGACGGTCAAGAGAGTCGTCAAAAAAGGAACGATAAGACGGATGGTCGGGCATTGACAGTAGCCGACAGGCATACCGACAAAGCAGTATATCGCGCCGGTAAGTGAGTGGCAATTCGCCAGCGTCAGCATGAAGACTCTCTACGGGACTGGTATAAAATGCTCCGATCGCAAGTCGTAAACCCCGATGTTGTATGGAGTTGAGGCGGCGTAAGATGGATGGCCGTGCAGAGGAGTATACGAAGCTCCCATAATCCAGCTTGGAGCGGACGATCGACCGATATAGACGAAGTAGGACGGTTCGATCCGCTCCCCACGACATACCACTGAGAACACGGAGGACATTTAAAGAACGGGTACAACGGGCGGCCAAATATGACACATGTGGAGACCAGCTAAGTTTCCTGTCAAAGGTAAGGCCTAAAAATTTGGTTGTCTCCACGATTGGGAGAGCAACGGGACCAAGTCGTAAGGACGGTGGGAGAAACTCTTTGTAGCGCCAGAAGTTAATACAGACCGTCTTCTCGGCAGAAAAATGGAAGCCATTGGCGACACTCCAGGAGTAAAGACGGTCAAGAGAACGCTGAAGACAGCGCTCCAGGACACGTGTACGCTGCGCGCTGCAATAGATGGTAAAATCGTCCACAAAAAGAGAGCCTGATACATCAGCTGGGAGGCAATCCATTATTGGATTGATCGCGATGGCGAACAGAGCGACGCTCAAAACTGAGCCCTGTGGCACCCCATTCTCCTGGCGAAAGGTGTCGGACAGGACAGAACCCACACGTACCCTGAACTGTCGATCCATTAAAAAGGAACGAATAAAAAGAGGGAGGCGACCGCGAAGGCCCCATGTATGCATGGTGTGGAGAATGCCCGCCCTCCAACAGGTGTCGTAAGCCTTCTCTAAATCAAAGAACACAGCCGCGGTCGGGCGCTTCCGCAAGAAGTTATTCATAATGAAGGTCGACAAGGTAACCAGATGGTCAACAGCAGAGCGGCGCCTACGAAATCCACATTGGACATTGGTAAGTAGGCGTCGAGACTCAAGCAGCCAAACCAATCGAGAGTTAACCATTCGCTCCATCACTTTACAGACACAGCTGGTAAGTGAGATAGGTCGATAACTGGAAGGCAAGTGCTTGTCCTTCCCCGGCTTAGGAATCGGGACAACAATAGACTCGCGCCAGCATGCGGGAACATGTCCCTCAATCCAGATGCGATTGTATGTACGAAGAAGAAAACCTTTACCCGCAGGAGAAAGGTTCTTCAGCATCTGAATATGAATAGAATCAGGCCCTGGAGCGGAGGACCGTGATCGGCCAAGTGCGGTTTCGAGTTCCCGCATGGTGAATGGGGCATTATAACTTTCACAATTCGAGGAGCAAAAGTCAGGTGGCCTAGCCTCCTCTGCCTGTTTGCGGGGGAGGAAGGCAGAGTGGTAATGAGCGGAGCTCGAAACCTCGGCGAAAAAGCGGCCGAAGGCATTGGAGACAGCCTCAGGGGCCACAAGGACTTCATTCGCGACCTTCAAGCCAGAAACTGGGGAGTGGACCTTAGTGCCAGATAGCCGGCGCAGGCTACCCCAGACAACAGAAGAAGGAGTAAAACTGTTGAAGGTGCTTGTGAAAGCAGCCCAGCTGGCTTTCTTGCTTTCGTTAATAATACGACGACACTGAGCACGTAATCGTTTATAATTAATACAATTCGCCACTGTAGGGTGGCGTTTAAAGGTGCGTAAAGCACGTCGACGAGCACGTAAAGCGTCTCTACATGCTGCAGTCCACCAGGGGACCGGTACGCGACGTGGAGAAGAAGTAGGGTGAGGGATGGAATATTCAGCAGCAGCGAGAATGACTTCCGTGAGGTGTGCGACCTGACGATCGCAGCTTGTGAAGGTTTGATCCTGAAAGGTCGCCCTGGAAGAAAAGAGCCCCCAGTCTGCCTTGGAGATGGTCCAACTAGAGGAGCACGGAGAGGGAGTATGCTGCAGGAGATGGATAACACACGGGAAGTGGTCGCTCGAATAAGTATCAGCAAGTGCATACCACTCAAACCGGCGTGCAAGTTGGGGAGTACATATAGAGAGGTCTAAATGGGAATAGGTATGAGATGTGTCCGAAAGAAAAGTAGGGGCGCCAGTATTAAGGCAGACAAGATTGAGCTGGTTGAAAAGGTCTGCTAACAAGGAGCCCCTCGGGCAGGAGGCTGGAGAACCCCAAAGGGGATGGTGGGCATTGAAGTCTCCAGTTAACAAAAACGGTGCAGGTAGCTGAGCAATAAGTTGCATCATGTCTGCCCTGGTAACGGCAGATGACGAGGGAGTGTAAACGGTACAAAAGGAAAACGTAAAAGTGGGGAGAGTAATGCGGATGGCGACTGCCTGCAGGCCGGTGTGCAACGTGATGGGATTGTAGTAAATATCATCCCGGACCAGCAACATAACCCCTCCATGAGCTGGGATTCCTACCATAGGGGGTAGGTCAAAACGCACAGAGGTGTAGTGTGCCAAGGCAATGTGATCGCATGGGCGAAGCTTCGTTTCCTGGAGGGCTACGACGAGCGGACGATGCAAGCGGAGCAGCAACTTCAAGTCCTCTCGGTTGGAGCGAATGCTGCGAATATTCCAGTGAATAAGTGCCATCGTAAGAAAAGGAAGATGAGAGAAGGGGTCACCTCGAAGGCCGCTTAGGGCCTGGCTTCGAGCGAGCACTGCCGCCGCTATCAGTAGGCGGACAGTCATCGTCCATGGGGTCTATAGGGTCATCGGCCATCTCGGGAGGATGGCCGGGAGGGGAAGCTTCCTCCGCCGGTGAACAGCCAGATGTTCGGCTACCAGCGGTGCGGCCAGGCGAAACGGATGACGGCCTGGGGCGGCAACCGCTGGGTGGCGCAGGAGAAGAAAGGCGCCGTGGCGGAGAAGGAGAACTGTGCTTCCTATGCGCCTTTTTAGAAGGACGTTTGGTGGAAGTACCGGTCGAAGGCTGGGAGGTCGAGGGACGGAGGAAGTCTGCACGGGATGGTTCCTTCTTGAAGGACCGTGCATCTGACTTCGGGGTCTTCGACTTAGCAGAAGCTGAGGAAGTGGCTGGTGTCTGTGGTGTGATGGGAGGAAGAGGAGACGTCGACCGCGCGATCTTAGCACTGGCCGAACGGACGACCGTGGTGCTGAAGGTCAGATCGCATGTCTGGGTTGCGACCTCCCGGGTAGTCCGAGGAGAGGCGAGGACAGTACTATATTTCCCCGCTGGGAGCAGCGTGGGCTTCCTACTAGCCAATAGCTTGCGAGCAGCCGAGGTGGACACTTTCTCTTTGACACGAATTTCTTGGATGCAACGTTCGTCCTTATAGACAGGACAGTCGCGGGAGGATGCGGCATGGTCACCCTGACAGTTCACACAATGAGGAGACGGAGGTGGACAGTCACCCTCATGGGCATCCCTGCCACAAGTGACACATTTAGCCGCATTGGAACAAGACTGTCGAGTGTGATTGAAACGCTGACACTGGTAGCAGCGCGTAGGTGTCGGGACATAGGGGCGAACAGAAATAACCTCGTAGCCCGCCTTGATGCGCGATGGCAGCTTAACACTATCGAAGGTCAAGAAGAGTGTCCGGGTCGGTACAAGGTCGTTGTTGACCTTTTTCATGACCCGATGGACAGCCGTCACGCCCTGCTCAGCGAGGAAAGATTGAAGCTCCTCGTCAGTCAATCCGTCGAGGGAGCTAGTATACACTACACCACGAGACGAATTCAAAGTTCGGTGGGCCTCCACCCGGACAGGGAACGTGTACAGGAGGGTGGCCCGAAGCAGTTTTTGTGCCTGAAAGGCACTCTCAGTTTCGAGTAATAAGGTGCCGTTACGCAACCTGGTACAAGATTTGACAGATCCGGCTATGGCATCAACGCCCTTCTGAATAACAAAAGGGTTGACAGAGGAAAAATCCTTTCCGTCCTCAGTGCGAGAAACTACGAGGAACTGTGGGGCAGGCGGTAATACTTTTGTCACTGTTGGCTGGTCACGTTTCCGTTTTTGGGTCGAAGTCGAAAGCGATGGAGTAGAATCCATTGCGGAGGAATCCCCCATGATTGCCAGCGTCTCCGATGGCGCGCTCCTTCCTTGTGGGGACCCTCTCAGAGGGCACTCCCGCCTTAGGTGAATGTTTACACCTCAGGTCACACCTCCCGAGAAACAGACGGAGGGACCAATCGGCATGGTCAGAAGGTATCAGCTCAGGCAATCACCCCTCCCCGGGCCTGGCCTTTACCAGGGGGTACGCGCGTGCCTTACATGTCTACCCAGGGCGGGGACTTACGCGTTACCCCGTCACCGGCTACGCGTGCGAACGCGTGGGTCGGCCTTCAGACACGCACAGGGAGGAAGGAAGAAGAGGAAAAAGAAGAGAGAGAGGGAGAAAGAGGACAGACTGTCTCAAACGCCGAGGCGGAGACCAGAGAAGGCAAGGAGAAGAAGGCAATGAGAAGGCAAGGAGAAAAAGGCAATGAGAAGGCAAGGAGAAAAAGGCAATGAGAAGGCAAGGAGAAAAAGGCAATGAGAAGGCAAGGAGAAAAAGGCAATGAGAAGGCAAGGAGAAAAAGGCAATGAGAAGGCAAGGAGAAAAAGGCAATGAGAAGGCAAGGAGAAAAAGGCAATGAGAAGGCAAGGAGAAAAAGGCAATGAGAAGGCAAGGAGAAAAAGGCAATGAGAAGGCAAGGAGAAAAAGGCAATGAGAAGGCAAGGAGAAGTCAAGGGAAAGAGTAAGGAAGACAGTGATGTGGAGAAGAGCAAAGAAAGGGACCAACAAAAGGAAGGAAGAAACGAGAAGTGAACAAAAAGACCACGATTATAGGTCGTGAAACCGTCCGTCTCCGGACGCAGGCGCTAACTACCCCCGTGAGGGGGATGGACTCCTTTTAGTCGCCTCTTACGACAGGCAGGAATACCTCGGGCCTATTCTAATCCCCGGACCCGCAGGGGGGGAATGCCGCTTCGCATGACGCGGACCAGTGAAAAGGCACGTTTTTATGCAACAGGTGATGCAACGGCTGAGCCACCGAAGCCGCAGATGGTAAAAACTTGTGATAGTATGCTATTTTCCCCAAGAAGGCCTGCAGTTCCTTAACAGATGTAGGGTGAGGAAGGGCATCGATCGCAGCGACAGTTTTCTGAAGCGGACGAATACCATCCCGATAGAGTTGAAACCCCAAGTACGTGATAGATGCCTGAAAAAATTGGGATTTCTGAAGATTACACTTTAGACCAGCAGTCTGTAAGACATGAAAAAGTGTGCGGAGATTTTGAAGATGTTCTTCAGTGGTGAAGACAGTGACAACAATGCCGTCTGTGTAATTGATACACCCAGGGACAGGGAGCAATAATTGCTCCAAGAATCGCTGAAAGAGAGCAGGGGTGCTAGCAACCCCGAATGGCAAGCGTTGGTATTGATAGAGCCCGAAAGGCGCGTTAAGGATCAGAAACTGCCCGGAAAGCAGCGTCGAGAGGAAGTTGATGATAAGCTTCTGACAGGTCAATTTTAGAAGAATACTGGCCTCCAGCAAGTTTAGTGAACAGTTCTTCAGGACGGGGCATAGGGTAAGTGTCGATGAGGCATTGAGCATTTACAGTGGCTTTGAAATCGCCACAGAGACGAATATCACCATTTGGCTTAGCAACGACGACGACAGGAGAGGATCACTCACTGGAAGTGACAGGAAGCCAGACTCCTGAAGTAGTGAGACGATCCAACTCTCGTTTTACCCGATCACGAAGGGCCACAGGAATGGCCCTAGCCCGAAAAAACTTAGGCCGAGCAGTGGGTTTGAGCGTGATATGAGCTTCAAAGTCGTTTGCACGGCCTAACCCAGGAGAAAAAAGGGACGAAAATGTCATTGACAAGGAATCCAGTTGAGCATAAGGAATAGCATCAGAGACAATATTGATAGAGTCATCTATGGAGAACCCAAAAACGCGAAAGGCATTGAAACCAAAAAGATTTTCTGTGTTGCTCTGGTCGACCACAAATATGGGAACAGTGCGAACGACGGATTTGCAAGATACCTCAGCATTAAACTGTCCCAAGAGAGAAATCTTCTGCTTATTGTACATCCGTAATTGCCGAGTGACAGGTGACAGGAGTGGAGAACCCAACTGAAGATATGTCTGAGAATTAATTATAGTGGCACAGAACCGGCATCCACTTGCATGCGAACATCTCGAGCAAGGATTTGGACAGTGAGGAATAACTTCCCTGAAAGGGAAGAAGTGCAATTGACAGACAACACAGAATCAGAATCAGCGTCATGTTCATGAACATCATGTATGCAGTCGGATTTGCAAACGGAAGACACATGACCTTTCTTTTTGCAATTGTGACACACAGCCCAACGTTGGGGACAATCCTCGCGTGAATGTTTCGTAAAACACCGCGGACATGAAGGAAGTCGCCGGGGGTTTTGCTGCAGTTTCTTAGCGGGTTGTTTACGGCTAGGCCGAGGCTGCGCGTGGGAGCGCACTGCGGCCACGTTGGCCGGCGGGGGCACGTCGTACGCGTCGTCAACAGCGCACAGAGGCTGCATTTCCCCGACGTCACCCCACGCCTCTATTTGCACCCCAGCGGCATGAGAAATTTCAAAAGACTGCGCAATGGAGAGAACTTCATCTAGAGTCGGATTCGCCAACTGAAGGGCACGTTGCCGAACTTCTTTGTCGGGCGCCGACCGGATAATAGCATCCCGTACCATGGAATCGGCATAGGATTCTTTGTGAATGTTAGTAACAAATTGACACTTTCGACTGAGGCCGTGAAGTTCAGCAGCCCAAGTGCGATAGGATTGATGTGGCTGTTTTTGACAACGATAAAAGGCAACACAAGAGGCTACCACATGTGTTTGCTTTTGAAAATAGACAGACAGAAGTGAGCACATTTCAGCAAAGGACAAAGATGCAGGATCCTTCAAAGGAACCAATTGCGACAACAACCGATATATTTCAGGTGAAATCCAGGAAAGGAACAGAGACTTACATGGTTGTTCGTCCGCGACATGAAATGCCAAGAAGTGCTGTCGAAGACGTTTTTCATAATCAGACCAGTCTTCTGCCGTCTCGTTGTAAGGAGGAAAAGGAGGTATAGCCAACGACGAGAAACGCCCCGCATTTGACGCCGCGACGAAATCACTAATCGCCGCTGTGAGAAGCGTTTGCTGTTCAAGGAGATTTTGCAATAGTTGCTCGACAGTAGCCATGGAACCCTGTGGGTCAACGGTGAAAAGGAAAAATCCACTACCTCGTCGCCAATTGTTATGACGTCAAGTTTAACACATATATTTCAGAACGACACAACACATATAAGTCACAGAGTAAGTTGACAAGCAAGACATGTGTACACGTTAGCATTCGAATAAGCACTGAGTCCCAGTCTAGCGGCCACTGCTCGGCTGGCCGCTTAGGTGGCGCAGCTGCTGCATGGCTGGCAGACATCGCCGCACGTAGAGGATGCACGTAATTGCGCGGCAGCGCTTTGAATGATTGGCGAGTCACAACAGTATGTAATGACCCAGTATTTCTTTGTCTCTTGCTTCAAAACACTTTATCTTCGGCTGCTCTCTCTCATACTGGTTGTATAGAACCAGCAGATAACACACTCCACATCATGTCTCAAGGTGAGTGCTGACAACATTCCTGCATGAAAGCCATAAGTAAGCTATTGGCCCTGATCTAAACTTTTACCCAGGCCACTAGCTCTAATGAAAGTGCACTACAAGCAATAGTGCACAATTATTCACTGTATCATACAAAACAAACATCAATTACAAAAACTAAATTCAAAGAACAAGGAGCATTCTTATAACCGGAAATGAATGCATTCAGCTACGCAAAATATATTCAATTCAGTCTTGATAGTAGAACAAGCCAGATAGACTTAACTCACTGGCCATTAAACTCAATGAGGTCTTCCTAACAGTAGCAGAGAATTCAGGGGAAAAAACGTAAATAAATAAAAATGGACCGTCAAAAGCAGAACCAATACATTTACTGCAAAAGCACTGCAGATTCTACCAGTGGGCATCTACATCTACATCTACATCTACACCCATACTCCGCAAGCCACCTGACGGTGTGTGGCGGAGGGGTACCTTCAGTACCTCTATCGGTTCTCCCTTCTATTCCAGTCTCTTATTGTTCGTGGAAAGAAGGATTGTCGGTATGCCTCTGTGTGGGCTCTAATCTCTCTGATTTTATCCTCATGGTCTCTTCGCGAGATATACGTAGGAGGGAGCAATATACTGCTTGACTCTTCGGTGAAGGTATGTTCTCGAAACTTTGTCAAAAGTAGAGGATGCACGTAATTGCGCGGCAGCGCTTTGAATGATCGG
This sequence comes from Schistocerca cancellata, assembly GCF_023864275.1. Taxonomy (NCBI): domain Eukaryota; kingdom Metazoa; phylum Arthropoda; class Insecta; order Orthoptera; family Acrididae; genus Schistocerca; species Schistocerca cancellata. The sequence continues at coordinate 130,709,264 of NC_064635.1, forward strand.
CGAGTCACAACAGTATGTAATGACCCAGTATTTCTTTGTCTCTTGCTTCAAAACACTTTACCTTCGGCTGCTCTCTCTCATACTGGTTGTATAGAACCAGCAGTTTTGACAACTCAGCTGTTAGAGACAACAAAAATCATTAGGGCACTTAAAAATAGCAACTCATTTGGCAATGACAGCACTTCAACCAAAGTACTATAATCTTGTGTTAAGACTGACAGCAACCTCCTCCTTCACATTTGAAGACTAAAGCAAATATTCTGAATTCCCCTCAATTTTGATTTCCCAAAACTCTTTTAGTTTTCTTTATTTCTTCTTCAATGAACATATTTCGTAACTAAAATCACATTTCACAGCCTTCCCAGTTGCTGTCTACCTTGCATGTTATCTGACTCTTACAGCTGCAGGCTGGTTTCAGAACTAGTTGTTGATAACCCTTTACTCCCAGTATTTTATTCCTATTAACAAATTGCAGATTCTACCAGAGTTCGCCATATCCCTTGCAGTACCATGCTGGTCACTTCTGACACATAATGGAAAGCAATGTTTTATTGGTATCTGGTTGGAGTTTAGGTGTTACCATGTTAACAATATGTTCAGGAAGACTACAGTATAACCAAAGAATAATTTGTCTCTAAGGTGAACAGTAATTTGACAAAAACACAGCCTCCTCAGAGATAAATGTTTTTCATTTTTTTATTTCTTTTTTTTTTTTACCGAAGAAATTCCTCAGCCTTTCACCAACCACCACTTAAACAACTTAGTAAAACAATGTTACATGTTTTTTTCTTTATAAACAGAGGCAAAACATACTGTTTATATGAGTACTAATAGTATTTTTATTTTTACAGACAAATAATATAAATACCGCATCTTTGATATGATTGTAACTAAAATGCTCTTTGTATTTACTTGCTTATTGCAATCAAGGAACACAAATATCAGAACAAACTGCATTCTAGAATCATAAATATTTGGAAATACTTAGAAACAAAGAAGTGGACGCAATTTTCTGAGCTAGGATCTGTTCACAGTTCAGACATTTGACAAGAGTTTTGGCCTAGCACCTTTTGCACGGTCAACGGAAGCGTCCGATTCCACTCGTCAACTTTGACCCGTGACGCCACGATGGCGCGGTGTTTAGTTTGTGAGAGTGGCGTGTTTGTAGGTGTCGTTTTGATGTGATCGGTGGTTCTCTCTGGTGGTGTGTTTATGTGTTTTCTGTTGGTGATGTTCTTGGTTTAGCTTGCGCGTGTGGCGCGTTTATAGGTCGCATATTTTTGCGGTTGGTGGTCCTCTCTGGTGGTGTGTTTATGGGTAGCGTGTTATGTGGCGTATGGGGTTCATTTGCGTGGTAGCATTGCACGTGTGTGGTATTGGTGGTGACTGTGCTTTCAGTGGAATATTTTTCAGTGAGTTAACAATTTTGGTTTTGTTATGTCGACATTATTGTAGTTTTTTTTCTGTTCGTTGTGTGTGAATTTTGGTAAATTTCTTTGTTTATGTCTTTGGTAGATATGGATATGACTGACAAGGTCAACAGTTTTCTGTTGTCGGCGATGATGGGGGACAGTGTGTTGTCTCTAATAAAATTTCTTCAGCTATTCGGCCTGTTGGCTGAAGTCGTGAAGTGAGCAACGTCTTGTGAAGAAATGAGGCTTACTAAAGTACAGGCGTCTCGGACCAGGGACGGCTATATGTGGAGATGTCGATTAAGTGTGGAGGTGGTGAAATTTTTTAGATTTATAGTGTGGTACCGGTTGTTTCTATTGACCTATATAGGTCAAGGGAAGTGATCGATTCCAGTGGATTTTGTGTGGACTTTGGGAAGGTTGTGGGGTCTTGTTATTTTAGTGTTTTTTGTCGTTTAGTGTAGTGGTGTGTGTTTATATTTAATTTTTCCTTACCCAAAAACCCCCACTTGTCCCATTAGTTCCATTATATTTTTGGAGGAATATCTGTTTGGTGGTTTTTCGATCTATTTTCGTGTTTGTTGTCAGGTTTACATGATGACATCATAGGAGCGGTATGGGATTTGTTGTGAATTATTGTTTCCGCCATATTGGTGATGTCATTAGTCAAAGCAGAGGGGTGGAATCGGACACTTCCGTTATCCCCTTTTGCACACATACATGTTTCATTCTCCCTTTGTTCTTTGCGCAAAACCCGAATTTGGCGAAGTTTTCTATTTCTATTTTGGCCAGTGCCAGTACAGAGTGCGTGCAAGAGGAGATTTGCTCCTCTCCGCAGTTTGGGCCAGCAAGCTCATCTACTAGTCTGAGGATGAAGTCTCGCCATGAAATCTTCTTAGAGGTAAGTAACTTAAAATTTTTGAGAGCATTGATCATGGCAAGGTCAACAATGTTGTAAAAGACATGCACAGGCCACTGGTGGGTGCCAGCTTGGACACTGTAGAGTCTAGTCATTTGGTCAACTATATCGATTCCACCCTTAGTTTCATTATAAAACTTCATAGATCCTTGAAGCTCCTTCCCAATATTCTCACTGATCTGACACCCAGCACGCATTTTACTCAGGACAAGGACTTTTTCCTTTTTCTCTTGGTATTCGAGAGACGACTGTCGCCTGACTTGTACAAGTGCGTTGAGTAGAATGCATCATCTCCATTTCGCACCGCAGGCGGAACCTTTTTGAGTGCCAACTAAACTTGTTCCTTTTTGTTTCAGCTCATCCATCAGCTTCACAGAGATGAAGAAGTTATCAGTCGTGATGTTATAACCACAATTGAGGAATGGATGTGCCAACTTCATAACAGCATGGTGACTAAGACCCTTGCTCGGATCACAAGTTTCATGTTTGCCATTGTACGATGAAGCCAGTATTTCATCCCAAACTTATCAGGTTTACCCAGCTGTATTGTATCAATGAGCACTTGCAAGGGTCCAGCTTCTAATCGACAGTCATGTTCTTACCTGGCTTCGAACAGGCAATGCAGTTACCAGTAAATAGATTCCATATTTCTCTAGTAAGGCAAAGTTTATCAGTTTCCTTGCCTCCTTATAATCTACAATCAAACCTAAGATGACTGCATGTCATAAGTCCATAGGGAATCAAAAGCCAGGCTGATATAAGGCACCCTCCAATCGTAAACTAATTAATCATATTTCATTTATTTTATCCAAAACTGTTGTAATATACTCCAATGCATCGTGAGTAACGTTGAAGCATGCCCAGAAACTATTTATAGTCTGAAAACCAGTGTTATTGATATCAAACTGCACATGGCTCAAAAATGACCAATGTCATAACAGATAAATTTTTCATACTCCAGGGTGGGGTAGAAGGATGAAACTTTGGTGAGTTGCACAGCTCCACAAATAATTAAAAGTCACAAGAGCATTTGGACATTATGAAGGGGGGTTGTGCCCTCAACACACCCTCATGGATCAAAAACGACCGACATGTCACTCCTAGTGTTAAGACAGGAAATTTAAAAAAATTTAAGGCCTACCGATGGCATTGTAAATTTTACAGAGACAGCTAAGATCTTGGAAGACAAGCTGAACAGGGAGGATACATTACAAAAAGATTAGAGAATGATAAAAAAAAGAAAGCACGGCTATAGTAATCAAATTAAGGTAGACAATTAGATTCAGAAATGAGATGAGGAAAGTAGTAGATGAGTTCTGCTAAGAAAAACTTTTAGGGAAAAAAGAAATATATTAACACTGTATATAAATTAAATGCCTGGTAGTCAACAAAGTAGGCATTTAATGTAGCACTATACAGAAGTTAAGTGTGGCTGGTAGGGACAAGGACAAAATAAAAGCTTTTAAATTGTGGTGCCCACAGATTATGCTTAAAACTATACAGGTACACCAAGTAAACTAATTATGAGGTTATGATAAATGAATAAAATAAAAAAGAAAGGACCTTATAGCATGAGAGAGAGGGTGTTGGGGGGGGGGGGGGTGTAGGAATAAAAGCTGCAAATGACTAATATAGTAACTACGTTCAAATGGATGCACAGAACAGACGTTATGGAAAAGTGAAAAGACTTCCAGAAAATATGACCAGCCCAATTTTCAGACTGATGCCTATTATACAGCAACAAACATCTGCAAGAAAGTTGCAAAAAGTATGTACTTAAAATTACATGAAAAAGGTAAGCAGTGTACATGATACTTGATTCATTTACCTGTGGATAATCGTACAAGGACACACTTTCTGTTTGCTGAGTTAGGTTTCTTTGGTTTCTTAATGAGTGTCTTCAACACAACACCCTTTGCAAATGGTTTTCCGTCCAATGGCTGCCGAGGTGGTCGTGTTTTAAAGTGAGGTCCTGTCCTGTGCATCTGCTGCAGACTTGCCATCGATCTGGAGCAGGTTTTAACTGCACCTATGAATATCAGGAACAGTTATGGTAAAAATATACAGGAGAAATATATCACATTTATATCACTCATTAACGACAGGATAATCTAAAGAAAAATCTCTGAAAAATTACACACTTTTCTAGCTTCAGAAGTGTGTCCCACTTCCTATCACAACAATGCTCATTTAGCTGTAAAACTATGTACTATTTGTTCCTATTGAAACAGGGTTCTCCACTAAAACAAACTGCCTTTATGTTCTTAACACTCACTTTCACTAATTTTTATGTAACCAATTCTTATAATTGTAGTATAGGTATTAAGAAAATAAGTTTTGTAATTTTATGAGCACAGTTCCTGCTCCAATACAGGAGAGGAACTGAAGGTATCAACAGGGAAAGGGTGAAAAGATAGAGGTGGCTGACGGACTATACATATAGCCTAGAACTAGACCTGGTTAAATCATGCAATAAATTAAGTCTGTTGTACAACTGTTAATACAAAAATACTGCAAACTAAATCCCTTAGTTGATTTTTCTGTTATTGGATGTGGAATTTATTCTAGGTAGTTACGTTATCATAATAATAATTTTCTGGTCAATTTTTATCAATTAGGCGCCACATATTTTGCTAGTACACTGTGTATAGAACAAGTCGCTTTTGACAAATTGCCTTTGTGCAATAAAGTCTCGGACATGACCTCAATATCTTTCAGCATTTATCAATACCAGCTAAAACACACCGCACTTTCAGAATACCGTGCTTCATATGCTCTGCCCGCTCTATATAATTTGGTCGGGGCACCACCTTCATTAGGCAACCCTCCAGCTTAATTCTACATGACAAAAACTGCCTTAGATTATTAAAATGTCCTGCTAGTGCCTCACTGGTTCACCATGAAATAGTTCTCTGTGCTGCAGAGCAGTCTGTCAGTAAAACAGGCAACATGTTCACACACTATCTCTGTTCGCGACATAACTTGCGTTACCCGGGTAGAAAAAAATGTGTTTACGTTCATACTCCTCATTCACACAGTACTGAGTTTTTAGTGTTATTTAATGGATGTTTCCCGTTACACTAGCACTAAAACACATGCTTGTACAAGGGATGCAAATTAAATAACCAAATTTCGTACTATGGAAGTCTTTTACCGATCGAGAATGTTACACAACTCGAATTTTGTAACAAAATTGAGAACAATGTGAAGGACTTACCAGATAACAGTGGTGCTGCGACAGATCGCAAGCTGTTGATACCGCCAACAACGAAGTTCATTCTGAAAAAGACACCGAGGACGCAAATTCTTTAAGAGTCTACGTCGTTCAGTATATCAAACCATTTCCATATTCCAATATTGCCTCGACCCTATGCTACAACATCCCTGGGCATAAACATAACAATATGAACATAAACAAAAGAGTATCGACAGTCGACACTGGTTACAGACAAATCTGGTGGCACTCAGGAGTCATGTGGTGTTACAATGTTGAATTTTCCACCACTGACCACAGTCATAATAGTCGCGACACTTCGCCTCGATTTTGTTGCCTACCGCGCCAAGCGGCCAGTAACTTGAACTGTGAGTTCGGCGCGATCGTGAAAGTGAATAATGGTTGTTTACTTTGATTTCTACAATGGCTTTTACAAGCAGGACAGTTTGTAGTACTATAAATTGCAACAACAACAGGAAGAAGACACCACAGCTGTCTTTTTTTAGGTTTCCGAAGGATCCTGAGAGGAATATACCATCATGTTACTAAACTGTATCGTCAGGATTCACTTGCAAACTACATGTGTATTAATGATTAATGTTTCGTTTTAGGAGCAGAAAATGGATGGTTAATAGCAGACGAGAAGACCTAATGAAAAAATACCCAGTTTACCTGTTTAATAATATTAGGTTTTGTTCGCAGTTCATGAACTTGTGTGGAATGCAGTACCCACACTTTTTGACATCCCAAATAAGCCACCTCAACTGACGATGAAGAGGGAACTGCTACAATGATTCGACAATCCATCTAAAGCCGTAAAACAGTCCTATGAGACAGAAACAGCCAGTTCAGCTCTCTACGTATCAGTGCCAGATTCTTGTGAATAGTTAACACAGACCTGCTTTGACGATGAAGTGGTTAGATTAAGTGCAGTTATTCGTGTCTCACAAAAGTATAACGTTTGGTATGTATTTAATTCATTTCTCTTGTTAGTCACTTAATTTTCCTTGCTTCCTTCGTGGGATGACATTATTTTGTTAGCACCTTGTTCACTGACAGATTGTTTGAAAATTATTCAAATATTTTTCTGTGAAATATAATGTAATCAGCTCACTATAATGTTTTCAACACATTTCACCCACTATTTGGCAGTTGCTTGTTCCACTTAGAATTATATAAAGATGAAGGTTGTACTTGTGGTAACAGGCGACAATGACAAACACAGTAGGCCTACCGAACGATAAATGAGCTTTCGATCGTTTTTGCATGTAGAGGTACATGTCCGTGCTTCTTACGTGTGAATATGTGTTTTTATATTCTTTTGATATCTGCAAGGTAAGCTGCAATTCTATTCAACGTCACAAGTGTTTCTTCATGAATGTGTTGTAGCTAGCCACTAGATTCATGGTGTTTGTGACCACTTATTTTAGAATCATTTTTAGAAATATATATGCCTTCTGATACTACACAAACCCTTGGAGGCATAAAAACTCAAGTATTTCGTAAACTGCGCAGGAAATGGATGCAAAACAAACATTATGCTTACGGCGCGTCTGATGTTAACCTTGAGCGCCCGTTGGAGCGCTAGTGTCGTTCCATCTGTCAAACTGTAACAAATTTTACAGCAGTGACATGCTATATTGGTGTTCTGTGGTAACATGGAGATCACTGAGCAGTGAGTGTCGCGACTGTTATGTTAGACTGTGTTGTCTACGGAAAACCGCGTAATTTAAGATTTTACGACAAGTTACAGGAGCCACTTGCCTTGTTTCAATACAGGGATAATTAATATAATGCGTACGACGGCTTGACAATGACTCTCATCATAACTGTTCAAGTATTTGCTCGCTACATTCACTGCGAAAGTCGGATCTGGTCGATTAATAGTCAGCGAGAAATAAAAGGGAACCCACTGCATCCCAGAATGGTAATTTCGCTGTAAATGACGCATTTTTGTCCACTGATTTTTACATTTAGATCCGTCAGAACTGGTATAGGATTAGAATTTTCCATGTCAAAATGTTTCAAGATTCGTGTTGCGTACTATTACACTGTTTCATACACAAACAACGTTTTTTCTCCCTCTTTCGCTCAATTTCCATTCTGCAGAAGACTTTCACTTCGAAAACAACTATTACAAACGTTTCCTCTACAATAACCTAGAGGGATTCTTTGCTTTTTTAAATCAAAACCTCATTGCCTATATACAAAGCCAAGAAGACCAGAGCATTTCCCACTTTCCAAATGAAAACACATTATCTATGTTGCTCTCTATGGAATCGAGCTTCTTCAAGAATTTACAAAGTATTTCATTCCAATAATCTGACTCTTGTTTAAATCGTACATTGACTTTTTAAGCTTGCATACATACAGGTTTATTACAAATGATTGAAGCGATTTCACAGCTCTACAATAACTTTATTATTTGAGATATTTTCACAATGCTTTGCACACACATACAAAAACTCAAAAAGTTTTTTTAGGCATTCACAAATGTTCGATATATGCCCCTTTAGTGATTCGGCAGACATCAAGCCGATAATCAAGTTCCTCCCACACTCGGCACAACATGTCCCCATCAATGAGTTCGAAAGCATCGTTGATGCGAGCTCGCAGTTCTGGCATGTTTCTTGGTAGAGGAGGTTTAAACACTGAATCTTTCACATAACCCCACAGAAAGAAATCGCATGGGGTTAAGTCGGGAGAGCGTGGAGGCCATGACATGAATTGCTGATCATGATCCCCACCACTGATCCATCGGTTTTCCAATCTCCTGTTTAAGAAATGCTGAACATCATGATGGAAGTGCGGTGGAGCACCATTCTGTTGAAAGATGAAGTCAGCGCTGTCGGTCTCCGCGGGCTATGCGTGAAACTTGCCCACACGCGTTCAACCATTTCTTCACTCACTACAGGCCGACCCGTTGATTTCCCCTTACAGAGGCATCCAGAAGCTTTAAACTGCACATACCATCGCCGAATGGAGTTAGCAGTTGGTGGATCTTTGTTGAACTTCGTCCTGAAGTGTCGTTGCACTGTTGTGACTGACTGATGTGAGTGCATTTGAAGCACGACATACGCTTTCTCGGCTCCTGTGGCCATTTTGTCTCACTGCGCTCTCGAGCACCCTGGCAGCAGAAACCTGAAGTGCGGCTTCAGCCGAACAAAACTTTATGAGTTTTTCTACGTATCTGTGGTGTGTCGTGACCATATGTCAATGAATGGAGCTATAGTGAATTTATGAAATCGCTTCAATCATTTGTAATAGCCCTGTATTTGTTCTCATCGAGCACCTCATCTTTGAGCACCGACATATAAATTTTTTCGTTTAGTTGTCTACATGAAACCGCGATTTTCACGTCGAATAGCAACATTTCAAGGTCTTTTCTGGGTAAAATCGTAAGCAAAGTGCGTATTGAGTCTTTGTCTTACTTCTGCCGGGAAAGTTGCGTTGAAGTCCTGCCCATACCGTTGAGTAAGCCTCAAGCGACATATCGAGCTTTATATTTGGGGCCATTTAAGATTTTCGATGCTTTAATTTTGAAAACCTAAGTTGAATCTATCGTTACTTGTGACTCTTTTGGCACAATTATCCAAGTTTCGTATGTTTTATGCACTTCGAGTTCCTCTGCAACTGGTCGTTTTCGCTTTTCTTTGTCTGTACCCTAGATTGCCTCTTCAAAAGTGTGTGTTTCAACACAGTTTACAAAGGTCGCATTATTTTTCTGGCTATGGGACGAAACTGGCTCCTTTCACGTAATATGTGTGACTGCTCCCTCTCTTTTCGAGTGGTTGTTCGTGATCTCGATCCCCCTCTTCTTGTACTTTTCTCTCATCTTCCAAGCTGGTGGCTGGACGTCGTATGCTTCCATCTTCACCTTCACATTCTTCAGTGTTGGAGTTCAGAACAGAGAACAAATAACGTAAATCGACACAATCCTACTTCGAAACAGGTTTATGTATGATTCACGTCGTGGGATTCGACGATTTTCTTGTTTTCTGGATCAAAAAGCCTATAATTACAAGATTCTTTATATCATCCACCCATGAACATTTTCTTGGCCTTCCGATCCAACTTCTTGCTTAACAATTTAGGATAATGGAGGAACGCTTCTGCTCCGAAAGTCCTCATGTGCAGTATTTCGTATTTTCTGCCTGCCATAATGTGTATGGGTTCGCATTTCTTCCCTTTACAGTTGAAGTCCGATTCAGTGTGTAGACAACGGTGTTAACTGCCTCCGCCCACAGAATTTTAGTAACATTCGCCCCAATGAGTGTGAACCTCGTGAGTTCGCAATAGTCCAGTTCTGTCGTCCTGTTTGTTGAGAAGTGCACGATACCATTGTCTCGCGTGCTATTCCACGTTCGGAGAGTTACCTCTTCATTTTCGTGTTCTTGTCCTCAATCGATCCTCATGATCTTCACGGGTTTGGACAGCCTACACGACATCATCTTCTCGAATTCTTTGAAACAATCAGAAATGCCGGATTTATTTTTCAAGAAAAAGACATGACGAAAACCAGATGCATCATCCAAAGTATATTATAAAATACTTCACACCTACCGAGTGATTCAACCTGCAATGGTCTGCGTACATCACTGTGTACAAAAACGTCGATTTCCGAATATCTTGTTTCGATTTTCTTGTTCAAAGACAAATTGGAGACATTCCAGGCTTCATGCTCCACAAGGGAATGACACTCGTTGGACGTGCTTATACCCCATGATAAGACCAGTTGTGATAAAATTTGCATTCAATTTGACATTTGTATGAATCACCCTTTCGTGCTAGGTTTTGATGTTATTCATGGTCGACAAATTCACGCCACATTGGGTGTTTGATACAAGAAAGTTTTCTTTCTTTATTCCTTAGGCTTCGCGAGAAATGTTTACAAGCTTGTCTACAAAACTCACCTCAAAATGTTTCATCGTACAAACTCCAACAGAACACAAATTTTTCCTCATTTTCTGGAAATACAGCACATCGTCAGTTGGTTTGTCATCCCAACACCCATTCATGAATTTCGCTTGGCATTTAGAGTTATCTCCACGTGAAATTTCAATATTTTGACATTCGCGAATTTCACTGAGCCCCCTGCAGCGACGCCCCGCTGTTATAGGCTAGACATCGCTTATATCAGCGAAATGAGAGAATATGGTGAGGCTAGACATCGCTTATATCAGCGATGTCTAGCCTCACCATATTCTCTCATTTTGCATTGTCATGCAGTATTTTTCGCGTGACCATCCGTTGGCAACGATGGATGCATTTACTATATTACCTCTATTTGACTCGCTGTATTCATTTTCTTAGAGATGCCACCACCTCCAGATCATGGGGTCCTGGCTTCGATTCTGGGCCAGGTCGGGGATTTTCTCTGCCCGGGGCTGGGTTTTCGTGTTGTTCTCATCATCTCGTCATCATTCGGGAAGTGGCGAGATTGAAACTGGAAAAATTAGGAACTCCTATGGGTTCTGATGACAACAATGTTAAGCGCCCCACAAACCAACATCATCATAATCATCATCTTTTTCTTAGGACGGCGGTTTCTTGATATATGGCTTTCCTTCCTGCAGGTCCAGCAAGTAAATTCTTGAATTCGCTTGATTCAGTCCCTTCTTCACACCTGCATATTCTCTTACAGCCATGGGATGAAGTCGCTGCCAAGACGCTGGATGTCACCTCCAAGTTTTCCAATCGTTTGTCTTCGGTGATGAGCCGCTGTTGGAGTTTCAGAAGCGATTGCTGATCTCCAGACACACTGTCCTACGTCGCGACTAGGGCATGGAACTTCGTCGGAAGGCTTCCGAGGATCTTGATTCTGATGGCTACATCCACTGGGGTTTCATCCACGTCCTTGAGTTGACTCAATGTTCATGGTTTTCGCGATAACACACGACACCAGATCGCTCGCGTTTATTCGATACTCGTAGAAATTTTCGTGAGAGAGAGTTTGATCACTTTGACGTTTGTTCGTGAATCATGCACAGTTTCTCCCTCATTTCACGAACAGTAGCGCACGTTATCAAAACTGAGAGTTTCGAGTATTCGATCATGGTCGAAACGCTATGAATGGCACGAACATTGTCTTTTACCCACATTTTCCAGCAGACGTCTTCAAATCTTCGCCAGTCCCGAAAATCTCGAATGCCATGGATGTCGAACAAAGCCCGAATTTGAAATGTGCATTTGGTCTCTCGAATTTCAAGATACTTCTTATGATTACATGTCTGACAGGGCACAAAAAACGACGAGCGTGGCGACTCGGAATGCCTAACAAAAAAAGACTTAGTAAATCTCTGTGCTGAAATTTTGTGATTAAACTGGGCCCATAACATATTAAGGTTTATGGAATACAAATTCACACACTGGAATACATAGGAACAACTTCTATTACGTGTTGGTATAAAAGCAAAGTCTATTGATGAGTGATACACAAGAAATAAACAAAAGAGGACTATGCCCAAGGAACATTAAAATGAATGAGACTGTAGTGTCACTGGCATATTAGGATGGGTATTTTAAAAGACAAAATAACGATTCACTCTCAGCAGTCACTTTTAAAATTCTACATACACCTACTTTACCTCATCACAAACTGGCTCTCACTTCCCACACCACACAGGTACACAGTTATGACATGAACAGATTCTCATGAAATGGACAACTTAATGTAGTGCTGTTATGACCCTTTCACAAGAAGACCAACGGAGTTGGATAAAAGCTGAATGTGTCAGAGGACGTACTGCATGACAATGTCATCGAGGTCTTCAAGATGCTACTGTTGAATCTACATTGCCTTTCAGAATGTGACAAGCTAGGTAATAGTTTTCAGTGAGGGACGCCAAAATGTAACAGATATTCATTGGAAATGTCATTATTGCATCAGTGAAGAAGACATGTTTTCTTTTATAGCTTTGCTGGACAGTGACTGTCACCAGACAATTCGTGAACTGGCGAGAGAGACTGGATTAGCTCATAAGACTGTGCTGCTCATTAATTGGAAACAACTGGGCTAGAGAGAAACTCCATTACGAAGAGTTTCGCATAATTTGATGGAAATGCGAAAATGGCTACGACATGATAATGCTCATACACATCGGAACGCTGTGAATATGGAGGAGATTCTTTTTCTTATATATCATATCATTACATTGGATGCGACATGAGCAAACCATCTGAGCCACACCTGAAATGCCATTCAAATGAATAGTTTCATCAATGGTCACCACAATGATCAAAAGTTCAACACAACTTTAGTAATATGAGAGTTATGGTGATTTTGGTGTATGACTGTGATATGTTACTGTAACATATACCTTTCCTTAATGGCAGACTGTAAATGAACTGTTCATTTTTTGGAATACATCCAGATTTGAGAAAGAAATCATGACAGTTTCTTAAAAACTCATCTATCTCTTTGCAGGAGAATGCTCAGGAATATACACCTCAATCTGTGATTGATTTGTTTAATCGGTAGGACTGGAGTGTGTAGCATCCTCCAACACCGACTTAAGCCTTGTGACTTCGACTTGATACCTCAGATGAAGGAAGCACTAGAGGCATTTGGTTCAGAATGTTAGAGAGATGTGTCAACCAATAGACCGCATCATTTGAACTGACTACTTGTAGGTCATAAAACTTTGGAATATGTCCCTGTTCTACATTATTTGAAAAAAGAAATGTTGCCATTATCAAAATGCCTATAAATATAACCCAAATGAACTTAATTAAGTCAAGCAGAACTAAAAATTATAATACAAAAGGTCAGAAATTCCAAACCCAGACCTGGTTTGATGTTAGCAGAGATATGGAGATAAATTATAAAATGCTTTATAATAACGGAAACATAACAATATTTCTGAGATTCTGTAGTTCTACAAAAATACCAACAGTGAAGATTCTGATAAAATGTAGTAGAGAGGTACTATATAAGTAGTACTAGGGAAAGAGAGAAGAATATAGAGCGATTATGAAAAGGTTAGTTATGTATTCTGTCAACTCTATATTCACAAAGCGAGTATACTCAAAAATGTATTAGAGGCCTTAAGTTAGATGAAGATGTAGTATATAATTGTGAGATCAACAGATGAGCCACATATTAGCTTTTTCTAACATCTAGTAAATGTATCTACTTAACTTTTTAACAGTTTTTCTCATGGAAGGGAACACAGTTTTGCAAAGTTCAATAATGGAAGAAAGAATAGTCCTCACATTCACAGCAAAGACCAATGGTCAGCTGACATGTTGCTGGTGGTTGAAAAATCAACTAACAGTCTTACCATCATTGGGAAACTGAAATAAAATATGGACTATTAAAATTTCCTATGGTTAAATACTCAACATTTTGGGTTGTAGAGTATGGTGCACCTTATTGATTCAAAATAGGAGCAGTTTACTCTATATGATTTTGCCTGCAGAAACTATCATCTAAATCGAAGTAACTATCTAGTGGCCTTGGAAAAAATTAAAAAAAATGGAAAGTCAACATTGATCTTTTTTCATTGTCTTCAGTCAAAAGACATGTGTCTAGTCTATAATGCAAATAGTTATTTCATAGTTACAAATTATCTTAAAATTAATGTTCAATGAGCTATGGTGAAATCACTAGTAAAATCATGAACTGTTGTACAGTTGAACCTAGTAGCTAATCTTTTCACAGTGCTACTTTGCCAGAGAGACTTGCGAGGTGCCGGGGCTAGCAGTGTATTTAACACTCAATTCTTCTAGAATCTACATATGTACATGATGCTCTAAGCCCCCCCTATTCTAACTCCAACTTTTGCTGTTGCACAAGGATAAAAAAAATACGCAAACTGACTCTAATCAACCCTGCCAGTGGAGTAGAAGAGAGTTTGGCACCTGCAATAATTTAATTTGATAAATAAGTTAAATAAACGACGGTTTCATTAACACAGTGAGGAATGATGGGGTTGCTCTACTGATTAACAGAATGAAAGTTCTGTCCAAAATAACAATATGATTTATTAAGACTAAACACAAAATAATAAACAAAAACACATGCAACATTTACAATACATCAAATTGGCTCAAATTGGATACTCAAACAAACGCTGTGAATGTGAAGTTGTCCCTAAACTAGATTGTGAGGATTATGACGAAGTGGTATGTGCTGCCAATTCCTTGCAACCCAAATCTTAGAGAAAACACATAGCAAACCCAACATTAATTGCTGCTACCCAAGACAGAACAAAGTTAGAAAAAAGACGAACAGGCGCGCTCTGCTGAGCTCTGATTATCACCTAGGAAAATCCCTATCTGCTGGTGCTGCGGACATACATTACCAAACTGTCTTCTTGACTGCCAGGACACGATCTGGCATACCGGAGCCGTTGGCTGGTTGCTTCGACGTCCTCGACCGAAAGGCGAGAGCCGACTGCCCACAAGAGCACCCGTAAAAACCAAATACAGAACATTCCCGCCCCCACGACAGTGGCCGTGGTTAAACGTTCCAATCAGCAACTCGAAAACCGGCGGAAAATTCCACTCCATTGCCGGAACGCTACCATTCCACCAATGGAGATTCTTGGCGCCAATTTCTGCGCCGATCTTGCTACGTCACGGAGCTATGCCCTGAGCAAGCCAATCACAGTTACTGTTTTGCTGAAAGCGCGGGAATTTTCCCGCCACAGCTGCCTGGGTACACAAGTCATTCCCACGCCTCTCTGGTAGCCCGCCAGAAAGTGTTTTCGCTAAGTTTCTGCGAAGTAACGGAACCTCTAGCCCAGCCGCTACTTCAGGCCCTGCAGGCGTGCCTCTTGACAATGTCGGCGTCTGGAAAGCATTCACTCGACTCCCTCACACCTGTCGGCTTACCCTTTCAAAGTCAACTATGCCCGCCTGTCACTGGACCACCCGGGTGACGAGAGACGCTGCGTGGGAAGTCCGCGTGGGAAGGAATAGCAACTTTCCACCGCATGCAATTAGAGAGGAGAATCGTAAGATAGAAATATGAGAGGGGGCTCATGCCACCTCTCAGACTTCGCGAGTCACTTCACAAAAAAGGTGATTTAATGTTAGTAAATAACTACAGAACCTTTTCATTACTGCTGGTATATTCAAACATTTTCCAGATGATAAGGTACAACAGACTTTTTACACATTTAGTACAGGAAAACATACTCATTCCAAAAAGGAGTGTCAACTGAAGAGGCTATATTTATCTTCACAGCTAGTATACCAAAATCAAAAGATTAAACGCCAGCTTGTAGATAATGAGAGTTTCATCCAGGGCAATTTTATGCACTTATACTGTTAATAACGTACTGTGGCTGATGGACCTACACTTTCCATGTTGCAAAAAGTAACATGGACCTAGTACTCATATGGATACTAGTCAATCTCTAGACAGAGGTAATCACATATAGCATACATCTAACACCAATATGATTATTCAAAAATGTTTGTGAGATACTGGTTTTCCTATTTGTATTGTCGTTTCCTTAAGTGGAAACATGAAGAGTTATAACACGAGAAGTTTGGATGATAACATAGCTGACAGGAAACCGAAAGAAGAAAACTAGATGGTCGCGTCATGGCATTGTAATAGGCGAAGCTCTGAATGCTGATTTAGGTATAACAACATAAAAACATAGTGTCACATAACTGAAATGGCTATTAAGGCAGTCCAATTTACAATATGTTGTGGGAGTCGCCAGAAGAACACCTGTGAATGCACAAGAAACGCCGCATTATTCTTCTGCAACAAGTACACAGACGATCTGCTTTACTCTTTGATTTTTATTAGTATTCTTGCTATTGACTTGCGTTTTGAGTTGATTGGCGTTCGAGCTCGAGAAAAAATAAAAAGTTATTGCTTGACTACTACATTGCATCTCTTTATCAGATGGAGATAAGCTGTAGTTGACCAAAATATCAATAACAGGTCCACAAGATAACAAGCATCTCTTGACAGCATTTCCATCAATTTTAAAACTACAGAAGAATCATGCGATTTGACAGTGTTTCACTTTAAACTATAGAAGTAAGTTCCCCTTTGATAAGAGTAACATAACTAGACCTGTCCTGAATGTTGTCATTATCAGACCTGTCATTTATGATAAAATTATCATTCTTTGTAAGTCTCTTACTGGCAGAGACTGGCTTGGCCAAGAATATGGTGACGTGCATTACACTCTAAGTGACGATTTATCAAAAAATATGATACTCAAAAAAATTTGAAAGCATTTTAATACAATTTAATTACAACACTCCCATACAGTAATTCAAAATAATTGTTAAAAGCTTCAAAGCCAAGGTTTCAAAAAGGCAATATCCTTGGTATACTAAACAAAGGACACATTTGAGAAATCAAGTTATGTTGTTATACAACATATTTTAGTAGTCCAAGGACTGACTATGCCACATTAACCTAAGTTGCATGTAGAAAGTGTTTAGAAACGCCATCATGGAAGTCAGATAAGCACACAATTTAAAATTTCACCATTAAGTG
The DNA here is from genome assembly GCF_023864275.1 of Schistocerca cancellata. Lineage (NCBI taxonomy): Eukaryota > Metazoa > Arthropoda > Insecta > Orthoptera > Acrididae > Schistocerca > Schistocerca cancellata. The sequence continues at coordinate 130,726,282 of NC_064635.1, forward strand.
TAAAGCTGCCTGGAAACTAATAAATAGTATTTACAGTAATGTAACAAACAAGAAGGTTAATACTCGTCCACAAAATTTCGGTGATTATTAATGAAATCAGTTGAAGAAGTGGAAAATGATATTATCAAACCTGATATCAGATAATGAGAGTTACATCCAAAAAATGATTGTGGATCGTCAACAAATAGAAGTATGTTTACCTTCTCTGAGGTCTCACTCAGTTTTGATCTAAGAATAGTGAAATGATTGATATCATCAGCGAGAGTATATCTATATGACATATGTTGCAACATGCTAAAGAAAGAAATTAATCGTATTGTACACCCCTTAACGTATTGTATAAATAAATGTATATCTGACAGGTATTTTCCTTATGAACTTAAGGTTGTAGGATATTTTCAGTATATAAAAAGGGAGATAGAGACTCATCTTCAAGTTACAAGCCAATTTCCATAGTCCCATCTTCTTCTAAAGTATCTGAATGTATTATTTGCCAACAGATATATATGTTAACTTCGAAAATCTAGTAATAATTAGTGGATCACAATATCGCTTTAGGAAAAATTTGTCAACTGTTGATGCTATACACTCTTAGTCAAACGCTTACTTCGAGTGTCTTAGGACAAGCACTTTGCTCAAGTCACTTTTTGGGATCTAAACAATGCCTTTGACTCTGTATGGCACATACAAATTTTAGAAAAAAATAGACTTCTATGGCATTAGAGATGGCAGCCTTAAACTATTAAAACCTCATCTTAAAGAATGGTAAGCAGAGTTGTATGTGTTGGCAAAAAAAATGTGCAGTATAGAACAAGTTAAAGTAGATAATCAACATCGAACTGTGCTGGGACCTTTCTTGTTCCTAATCATATTTAATAATCTGCTTAGTTTAATCGACTGTGCTGGAGATGCTGACGACCAAGACAGACAATAAGCGACCACTTTGTTAGTGTTATGGATGTGTCGAACATCAATGCTAAATTGTGAAATGAACAGTAGTTGGTCTGATGAAAGGTTCACGTCAGCGGTTTGTTATAATATAGATGATAAAGTCTGAGGTTTCCAGTTGAGGCCTGAAGTATTTAACGGCTTCATATATATGGCTAGAATTCCGGGTCACACGTAGTCTATTTCCATTTCGAGTGTCATAGTTTGCTTGAGATGAACGTTAGTGTTGGCTGCACATAACTGCACCATTATTGCAGCATTGTGCCAAACGATGACTAACTAACATCAACTATCTATACCAAGGATGTATTAGATTTGGGTGCACAAGTACTACAGCGTCCTTGATACTTCAAATGTCAAGTTCATAGTACCAGCCCCTGTTATAGGGGACTTACCTTTACTCTTTGGGCCAGAGAGTGCCACAGTCAATGGCTCTTGTAGCTCAGCCAAATGTGGCAGGTGGTGGTGATAGAAATTCAACATACCCAGAAACCCATGCAACTCCTGCTGAGTTCAAGGTAGCTTTTTCCTTCTCTGTTAGTGGTAGTGATCCCACTGATGATATTTTGTGTCCCAGGAAATCCACTTGTATATGACCAAAGTTACATTTAGCTGTTTTGAGGAGCACACCACATCATTCCAACCGTTTGAGCACTTCTACTAAATGTAGATCATGCTGCTCTGAATCTCTTCAAGATAGGTGAAGCAAAGAGATATAGATCTTGTAGCACCGAGTCAATAAACCTTTACCTGGTTTTTATGGTGTTCTGGAGACGAAATGCCATAAACATGCTCTCAAAGAGTAGAAAAGGAGTAATTATAGCTGTCTTCAGGGTATTCTGTTCCATCATGGTTATTTGCGTATATGCTTTAGCGCAGTTTAGTACACTGAAGATACTGGCACCTCTTTCAATGAATAACAATGACTCAAGGTATCTGTCCGGTACTGCTCTGGCGTTAAGAGGAGGTCTACCGTCCCCACATTTCTTCAAAATTAGATGTAATGCAGAGGATCAGCGAGTATTGGACCAGAGCTTGACTCCCTCATGTATCATACAGCTGGTCCGGGTGAAACGTCATCGTCTACAAGATGTTGGGGGCCTGTGTGTTGTGTCACTATAATTAATAGTGGTGTGCATTACTTCCTTAGGTGCACAAGTTGTCGTGTCAGGATTTAGAATACTCGCAACAGTTAGGCATATTCTCTGTTCACAACTTCAGTTATGTAGTGTCTACGGCTGCATTTCGTTGAAATGCAGACTCTGTCAGGCCAGTGATGTCATCAACCGGGTGCTTGTTCTTCATTTCTGGCAGTAGACGTGAGAGTCTGCTCTAATAGTGGATTCGGGGATGTCCACGGTGGTGAAATACCATTGGAAGTTCAATGCAAACCCGATCTAATTCCAGTTGCAAAGTGTTGTATCCCATTACGACCGAGTTGTTTTCTGCAGTCAGACTAAACTATGCAGGTTGTCGTCTTCTGTGCAATATAGTCCGTGGATAAATACACAAATCTAATCTGAAGTTTATTGATGTTTTCATCCGGACCACTGATCACCAACAGACAAGCACAAAGACACTGAACAGCAATTGGAGGAGACGCCTACTTTCGGCTACCGCTGACATTTGAGGAAATGCAGGAGGTTGTGCATGTGCATGCTTGCTCGCAGAACTTTCGGCGATATTAGCAAATACCTTGCTGTCCAGTTCCAGTTGCAGAGGAGGTCGTTGATGATCTGCTGCATGAGCCTGGGAGGCATCAGTTCTGGCCTCTGTCGTTGCTTGAGTGGCAATGAGATAATGGTTTGCTGGTCTCATACGTCATCAGGTCTACCTCGGCTGTCAAGGTGTCGTAAACTGTAGCGAAATAATTGGCGTCGCGCTAGCGCAGTGTGCGATGATTGAGCTGACAGGAACCGGCGTCATCACGTCCCGAATTGTATCTGCAATAGCCGCTACCACATCCAAGGATATGTCAGTTCAGGAAGCTATGATTGCCTTCATAAGCGGTGGTAAACCAGTGCTCCATGTTGTACACTGTATCTTGTTTGAATGTGCCGGAAGTACTGCGAAGACGTTTAGTCTGCAGTATCTTTTTGGATGAGAACCTGTATGATTTTCTCTTGCTGCAATGCTGACACTCGTTGGATCAATTCTGCTCTAAGCCGGTAACTATATCTAGAACTTCTGCAATAGAAAAAGCTGGCCTCCACCTGCACAAAGCACAAAGACGGATTGTGTGGCCAGGAAGATGGTAGCAGTACAACCAGTCACAACACGGATTACTCATAGCCAGAGTGTCAGTCATTTTGTAAATCTCCTTCTTGAGCAGTCGTAAATTCAGTGACAATTCTCAGGCGATCTCTCCAGAGTCATCAGTTTGTTGGCTAGAGCTGGGTAGCCTGCCGATCAATCAGCGATTTAATCCCGCATATATCTCAGCACGATAAAACTGGATTATGTGAAAAACTCACTTGTGCAACCAGTACAAACTTTATTGAATGAGGTCACACGAGAAACGACAAAGAAATACAATAGCTTCTGAGGATACAACTCACAGCTTAGCGTTAATCTGCAAGGAAGAGTACATACGAGTTATCCTGTAACTATGCACTAATAACGAGGCACAGAAGATACAAAAATATAAAAAGCACAAATCATAGAATAAACAAAACCAAAGCACATATATCAATTACTGTGCCTCAGGTGTCTGGCGCAAAATGTTTGATAGCACAATGTTTGTATACACATGCACACAGTGCATGCAACACAACATTATGTAATGGCACACGATCATCACAGTTGGCAAAGAAGTGGCCAGTATAGAACGAGACAAGGCAGGTGTTCCATAGGGATCTGTAGTGGGGCATTTCTTGTTTCTGATGAAGTTTAATGACCTGCCACCATTTATTAAAACTAGTCAAGTACTTCTATTCTCCACAGTAGTTTAAAAATCTTGTATCGGAAAAGAGAGTTGCTGATGCACCCTATTGGTCTAAAGTAAATGGATTCTTGCTGAATGAAAACAACACAGACTGTGGTTTTTTGTGTAAAAACAAACTTCTGTCAGATGATCCAAGTTATATATATATATATATATATATATATATATATATATATATATATATATATATATATATATATATATATATATATATATACACAGGGTGAGTCACCTAACATTACCGCTGGATATATTTCGTAAACCACATCAAATACTGACGAATGGATTCCACAGACCGAACGTGAGGAGAGGGGCTAGTGTAATTGGTTAATACAAACCATAAACAAATGCACGGAAGTATGTTTTTTAACACAAACCTACGTTTTTTTAAATGGAACCCCGTTAGTTTTGTTAGCACATCTGAACATATAAACAAATACGTAACCAGTGCCGTTTGTTGCATTGTAAAATGTTAATTACATCCGGAGATATTGTAACCTAAAGTTGACGCTTGAAACCTCCGACGTTCAGTTGCGTGTTGTAACAAACACGGGCCACAGTCGGTGAGCAGCATCTGCAGGAACATGTTTACGATGACGACCGTGTTTACGAGAGTGGCTGTAGTGCACTGTTGTGGTTTGGTTTAGCTGTCGCAGTGTCCGCATGTAGCGCTTGCTGCTATTGTTATTCTGCATTCGTCTCCGCACGCAGACCAACTGTAGTACACCGTGTTACCAGACGTCTGTGATAGTGTAGTGTTGTAGGAAATGTGACTATGGTGTGTTCGAACTCTGAAAAGGCGGAAATGGTACTCATGTATGGCGAGTGTCGACAAAATGCAACTGAGGCCTGCAGGGTGTATGCAGAACCGTACCCAGACAGAGAACATCCAAAGTGCCGCACATTGCAAAACATCTACCGCCAACTGTATGCAACAGGTATGGTCGTAGCACGCAAACGGGTCCGTAACAGGCCCGTCACAGGAGAAGTGGGTGCAGTTGGTGTGTTAGCTGCTGTTGCCATGAACCCACACATGAGTGCACGGGACACTGCGAGAGCCGGTGGACTGAGTCTAAGTAGTGTCATGTGCATACTGCACTGTCACCGCTTTCACCCATTTCATGTGTCGCTACATCAGCAATTACATGGTGATGACTTTAATCATCGAGTACAATTCTGTCAGTGGGCATTAACAGAGAATGCGTTGCAGTTCTACCTGTTTACCAATGAAGCGGGTTTCACAAACCACGGGGCCGTGAATCTACGGAACATGCATTACTGGTCCGTGGACAATCCTCGCTGGCTCAGACAGGTAGAGCGACAGCGACCGTGGACTGTAAATGTATGGTGCAGAATCATTGGCGACCACTTCATTGGTCCTCACTTCATTGCAGGGGCCCAAACAGCTGCAACATACATCGCGTTTCTACAGAATGATCTGCCAACGTTCCTCGAAAATGTTCCACTGGATACGCGTCGACGTATGTGGTATCAGCATGATGGTGCACCTGCACATTCCGCAATTAACACTAGGCTGACCCCTGACAGGATGTTCGACGGGCGTTTCATAGGACGTGGAGGCCGCATAAATTGGCCAGCCCGTTCTCCTGATCTTACACCTCTGGACTTCTTTCTGTGGGATACGTTAAAGGAGAATGTGTACCGTGATGTGCCTACAACCCCTAGGATATGAAACAACGTATTGTGGCAGCCTGCGGCGACATTACACCAGATGTACTGCGGCGTGTACGACATTCATTAGGCCAGAGATTGCAATTGTGTGCAGCAAATGATGGCCACCACATTGAACGTCTATTGGCCTGACATGTCGGGACACACTCTATTCCACTCCGTAATTGAAAACGGAAACCACGTGTGTACGTGTACCTCACCCCTCATGGTAATGTACATGTGCGTCAGTGAAAAAGACCAATAAAAAGGTGTTAGCATGTGGACGTAATGTGCTGTTCCAGTCTCTTCTGTACCTAAGGTCCATCCCCGTTCCCTTTAGATCACTACGTAATTCGGTGCTCTCCGATACACACGATCGAACAGCGGAGGAGTGGTACTCAAGCGTCAACTTTAGGTTACAATATCTCCGGATGTAATTAACATTTTACAATGCAACAAACGGCACTGATTACGTATTTGTTTATATGTTCAGATGTGCTAACAAAACTAACGGGGTTCCATTTAAAAAAACGTAGGCTTGTGTTAAAAAACATACTTCCGTGCATTTTTTTTATGGTTTGTATTAACCAGTTACACTAGCCCCTCCCCTCACGTTCGGTCTGTGGAATCGATTCGTCAGTATTTGATGTGGTTTACGAAATACATCCAGCGGTAATGTTAGGTGACTCACCCTGTATAAGAAGAAATAAATGATGCAGTCTAACCTTGGATGCATTTATACTCCATACCACAGACTGTCAAAGTCACTCTCCAGCTATCAACTAATGGTACACAAATTATTTAATAATCTCCTAGAAACTGTACAAGATTTACCAGATGAAGCGTTCAAAGAAGTACTGCAATACTGGCTAGTTGATCACCCATTCTGTTATAAAGGAATTTATCAAGTGTTACACAGAACTGTAATGTTAATAATTAGCCTGTTGTTTCCTTTAAATTACCAACTGTAATATATTATGTGTGTGATGCTGCAGTTGTGGTTACAGACTAATAACAATAATTTATTTTTATTTTTTTAAGAATACATCGTGCGTTGTACTTCTATTACAGTAATATTGTTGGAAGTGTTGGGACAGTTATTTCTGTGATTAGTTCGAAATATTACTTTTTCAGATGTATGATATGTAACTGTTTCTGTACTTTTTCCGGTTTGTCTATTCCTTTATCAATAACTTTTGTGCAGTAGACATCATGGGGAAACGAAACATAATACTGTATGTATGATGTGGTTATTGTTCGAGATCTCAGTTGAGTGAAACTATAGGCTAGTGGGAACTAGCACATTGTTTCTCTCTCAGAGATACTTTTGAGTGTCTAATATTTTCCATTTTTATCGCTCAACAAATTCTCTATTCTGTGAACTCAATGAACACAGTTTTTTGTGGGATATAGCGACACGTCTTGTTGCATCGCATGTCTTTCTCATTGCATCTCACCGTTCCTAGTGCCTACTTGTTATTGTCGGCTATGATAAGTCCCATGTTCTGTTAAAGATAATTTAACGATTCCATGTCTGTGAAGAACGTAAAAAAAATGTCTTATTCGTGTACAAAGAAAAGTGTGTGTCTAATTGAGTATGAGCACGGTGATGGCCTTGTTGTGATATAATCGATACCTCGTGCTAGAGATGTCGATATAAATGGTCGAGAGCCATTTCGTTGTTCTGCAGCAGGGCTATTACGCATATTGTATACTTTATGGTGTTGGTACGCCTGGTAAATGCTGCAAGGTGTTCTGCGACTGTAAAGTGATGTTCTTGTGAATTTATAGTTTAGGACACAAAAATGCTATCGAAAATTGAGAAAATGTTATATACTTACGCGTAACACCATATCATTTAAGAAAAGTGATATAGTTAAGGACAAAAAGTTCTGCAAATGTGTTTGTTAACCTCAGCAATGTTAAACACTTGACGTCATGGATAGTACGATTTTCAGAATACCAAAGTTAATTTTATGACGATTGACTTTATTAATGTTTATTGAATTGCTGTTCCGTGTGTGCAATATGGTGCTTGTTTATTAATGTATTGTGAACAAGTTATTGGACTGTGCAGAATACAACTGTAATGAATAGCGAGTGACAGGTGAGTAAACAGTGATGAGCTCTCAGTCATTTTAAATGGGTGTCTGCCCCCTTGCTAGATGTGTAAGTTGTATATAGTTTTCCACTTTTGACATATACCGTATTGTTAGCAGTATGGGAACTATTTGGTGTAATGATGCTTCCATTTAATTTAAGCACATACAGAAGGAACCGTGGGTACAGTAAAATTGTTGATGAGCCACTTAATTACACACCCCAGTTAAACACTAGTATGTTATATCCGTAAGGGTAGTCATTGTAAACTTTATGTGGTGATGCTATTTGGCTAGAATTGTTTGGAAGTATGTAAACTAAGTCAGGTACAAATGTTTCATCTTATTAGCTGTTTGTAGCATATGGAATCTGTGTGTTACATGGGCCGGCTATTTGTTTTGTGAATATGTCATCAGAGAAATGGTCTTCATACCCACTGGCTTCTTATTTCTTTTAGATGGTATTCAAGAAATTTAGATCCTAGTTGCATCATTTATTTATGTATGAAGTCTGATATATTTGGATTTAGATGTAAGGTTCTGGACAAGTAATACATACTTTTTGTCTTTTAAGAGTAGTTAAAGTTCATTGCCTGAGCTGTACCCCAGCTGTCGTTTGATAACTACTGCAGTGATATTGTATAATAATCATCTACTGTGTTCCAGCAAGAAGGTATAAGGCCTACTTGGAATTCTCTCTAGTGGCTTAAAATGCTTGGGCATTTATAATTTGGGACAAATTCCCAGGATAAATGTCTGGGCAAATGCTCAAAACTCATAAATGCCTGAGCACATATGCATTTTAAAGATTAATTGATAAGTACTGCTTATAAAAAATTTTTAGGCCTGCACTTTGTATTGGGTAAGGTGCAACACTGAGTCTTAAGTGGTTGGATAACCAAATTGAAGAAGCTGTTAGAATGTTTGGGGAGAGTTAACAGTGAAAGTAAATTGGACAGTAAACATAACTTTTTATGTGTTTAGTGAGATCAATTCTTGTGGTGGTGAATTAATAGAAAAACAGATCTCAATTTTAAAAGTATTTTTTTAAATAAAGTGTAGTTTATATTAAGTAGCTAGTCTGTAGGTAATATGTTTACTTATACTATACTACAGCAAAAAATTAAAGGTTGTCAGTCAGTTTCTTGATCTTCAGAAGTTGGAGAACAGTTCTGAAGTTCCGGCTCTGCCTCAGATTCTCATGAATCTAATTCCTTGCTGACCACTAGATTGTTTCCATTTTGGCTTTGTTTGGACTGTTCAGTATATGGTTTTCCTGGAATCACAGGCTTATGTCGTGATCCTCTTCCATTCATCAACTTGCAGTTGTAGGAGATGTAGTTTAGTTTTGTATCTCTCTCTGATGTGAGTAAGTTGCTTTTTTTACTGTCCATCCATTCAAAAGTGCGGAAGAAATTTTCTGAGCAGCAAATGGAACTGGTGTGTCCAGAATTTTTATGGCAACTTCTGCCCATTCACATGTTCATTTAAACCTCACCACCACAGTAAAGGATTTACACCATGATTTTTGTCTTCCTGAGGGTGAGGACTCACTCTTTCCCACATGCATTTTTTGGATCAAATTCCTTGTCTGCCCCTATAATCAGCTGAGTTATCTCTAACCTGAATAATATTTAGTCCAGTGTTCTTTGCTGTGCCACAATCAAACCTTACTGCATCAGGCATATTGATAGGCTTCACATTATTACATTCAACTTCTGGATGAAGATCATTAGTTGCAAGTCGAGCATTGATTCTTTGTTATTAAATACGTGTTAATGTTCTCATTTTATCTTCAGAGCAGTGCAGTCATACATGTCTACGATAGACACGTTAAGAGTACCAGGTAGAAGGACTGGTGGCGTGGGTAAACACGTTCAGAGCACACAGGGACAGGTACAAACACGCGCATGTTAACACATCCAGAGCAGATAGCTGGTTAAGGACAATGGTTTTTTTTTCCCATTACACAGCTGTTCAATGTGGTGTGAGTGTTGGGGGGGGGGGGGTGCGGCTTAATGCAGCAAGTTGGAAAGGTAGTAAACTTTCAATATCAGCAGCATTATGCCATCCTACATCTACATGGATAATCTGCAAATCACATTTAAGTGTCTGGCAGAGGGTTCATCGAACCACCTTCACAATTCTCTCTTATTCCAATATTGTATTGCGCGCGGAAAGAACGAACACCTATATCTTTCCGTACGAGATCTGATTTCCCTTATTTTATAATAGTGATCATTTTTCCCTATGTAGGTCGGTGTCAACAGTATATTTTCGCATTAGAAGGAGAGACTTGGTGATTGGAATTTCGTGAGAAGATTTCGTCACAACGTAAAACACCTTTCTTTTAATGATGTCTAACCCAAATCCTGTACCATTTCTGTGTCACTCTCTTGCACATTTCGCGATAATACAAAACGTGCTGCCCTTCTTTGAACTTTTTCGATGTACTCCGTCCGTCCTATCTGGTAAGGATCCCACACCATGCAGCAGTATTCTGAAAGAGGACGGACAACATTTTCTGTGTGTTCCTTCCAATTTAAGTTGTTCTTAATTGTAATACCTTTGTATTAAGTAGAATTTACAGCTTTTAGATTAGGCTGATATCCTATAACCGAAGTTTAATGAATTCCTTTTAGCACTCATGTGGATGACCTCACACTTTTTGTTATTTAGGGTCAACTGCCTGCCATTTATTGCACCATTCAGATATCTTTTCTAAATCGTTTTGAAATTTGTTTTGATCTTCTGATGACTTTATTAGTCCATAAACGACAGTGTCATCTGCAAACAACCTAAGACAGCTGCTCAGATTGTCTCCCAAATCATTATTTAAATTGGTAAATTCTATATTCTAGCAATAAAAACTTTAAAAGTACTTTTTTTTTTTTATAAATGCTCAGATTTTGCCCATTTATAAACGTTCTGCCCACTGAGCATCTGCCCAGCCCACATCACTACTGCTTCCATATACTTAATATTGATTCTGTCCAGTTACATATTGTGATTAGATAATTCCATACTAACAAAGATCTTCTGAGGTCTTAATGAATATTTGAGGTGGAACTGTTAAAAGAGGAGAAAAGACTGATTTTTAAGTTTCAGTTTAAGACACTAGCAGATAGAGGGTTTTATTGGATTGATTCTCACTGTTTTCTGACGTGACCACGTTTTTTGCATGTGAAATCGCATTTTCATTGTAATAAAAAAAGGTCAGTGCTTTCGGTACATTCCCTTGAAACAAATATGCATTCCTGTGAAGATGAAAGAAACTCTTAATGAAGTGGCATCTGCCATACATATAGATATAATAATAAAGCTAGAAAGAAGCAGTAGTATTGTATTACAATTTTCTAAATTCCATCATATATTGGGGTGACACCAAGAATGATGAACTGAGACAAATCCTCATTATTAGTAACTGACAATGTGAATTGAAGATACAAAGGGTAATGGTTCCATCTTTGCTGCTGTTTACACGTATGTACGTTATGTGATTTCACATGACTGACCAATTTTGTGCCTTACAGGCCATTCTGAAGAGCTGTAGGTGCCAGCTAATTGTAATATATCCAATTATTTAGCAGCAAATATGGCAGCACTAAAAACAAGCACATAAAGGTGCAAGCATCAGATTTAAACTGATGTTTACTGAACACAGTAATATTCGCTGTTGAAACCATTTTCCCATTCTTAAACAATGTATGTGCTCATTTTAATAGTTAGATGTATTACAACATGTTGGTGTCAACAGCACTTAAGAATGCCTGTAAGGCCGAAATTGGCCAGTTGTGTGAAATTAAATAAAATAAATATAAGTGAACAACAGGCAAGGTAGAACCATTACAATATGCTTCAACAAATATGTGGCTGTGGCACTCAACACAAAGAAAATGATTGAGAAAACATTACAGAAGCGTCCAATTCCTCCCGTCTGCTTTGACCCATGACATCATCAATATGGTGGAAACGGCTAGTTCCATCATATACAATATGGTGACAATAGCATCACTACATACACACGCAAACAGATGCAAGTAAAAATAAAAATGGCGTGAAAACGTATCACTCCAAAGATAAAAAATTACTAATAGAACAATGATGGAAAATTGAAGGTTTCGGGCAGAGATGAGCTAAATACACAACAATAGAAAACCCACCCCACCATCCTTAAACAAATAATATAAAATATTTAAATTACTATATGTTGCTTACACCAACAAAACCACAGGAATCAAACATTTGCCTTGACCTATAGAGCTCACCCAAAACTATCAATACAAAAAGCCAAGACCTGCAACACCAGAAAGTGGAATCGCACATTTCCCTTAACCTATATAGTTCAACTGCAGCTATCAATACCAAAAAACCAACACCAATAACTCCAAAAAGTGGAATCAAACCCTTGCCAACTCAAACGCCCAAATACCCCATATTCGCTACATGAATTAAAACACAACTGACATACCATAAAATTGCAACAGACAAAACATAATTACTATAGAATAAAACTGAAACAAATACTACTTACCAAGAAAGCCACCGGCAATACCACCTAGGTTAACGACAGTGAACACACACACACACACACACACACACACACACACACACACACACACACACACAGCAAAAAAATTTCCTAAACCGCCCACTCAATTGCTTCACTGTCATACCCATACCTAACTAAAAAGCAATTTAAAAAAAAATTAGAATTCTTTCCACACAACAAACACCAAACTAATCAGACGTAACAGAAATGTCAAACACATACACACAAAAATACTTCCACAAGTCATATTACCGCACCAACTACCTAAAAGTAAAACCGTGTTAGCATAAAATAATTAAATCAAGACCCTAAGCTGTCAACAGGCATTGATATACATCAACGGGGACAGTTGAAAATGTGTGTCCCGACCGGGACTCGAACCCAGGATCTCCTGCTTACATGGCAGATTCTCTATCCATCTGGGCCACGGAGGGCACAGAAGATAATGCAACTTCAGGGATTTATCCCTTGCACGCTCCACGTGAGGCCCAAATTCCCAACTTAATGTCCACGCACTACATTCGTAGTGCTCCTGCACATTACACTCTTACTGAGTCCTGTAAGAGCTCGGGCAATACTTGTGCATCCAGCCTAGAAGAAGGTCAATGGCTGGTTAGCCTTAACTGTATGAAGATGGTATCTCTTATTTTGGACATGTCTGAAAGAACAGATACCATCTTCATAATGTTAGCATATTGTCAACCAGAACTCAAATGCACCCAATAACTCACATTAAACTCAGCACATCCACATCCACCACCAGAGGGCACCATCAAATACAACTCATCATCTACAAATACAGCCAACACTGCTCCTTAGTGATGTCACCCGCAACAATTCAATTACATCATGGGTCAAAGCAGACAAGTGGAATTGGACACTTCCATTCACCCAGAAACTTATTGGGAGAATTTTGGGGAAGTTCAGTGCCCCTGTAAATAGAACCACATACAAGATACTGGTGCAACCAGATCTAGAATACTGCTCCAGTGTTGGCAGCAGACACTGAATATACCAAATTAATGCAATATGTGCTTCAAGGATTGTGATAGGTCATCATCATCCATTTAACGTCTGCTGCTGGAGAAAGTCCTAGATTTTCCTGTGAATTGCGGATTTGAGTGAAGCATATACATGTTACTTTTGAATTTTTTCAAATGTTATCTGGAAATATTCCCTGTGCCTTCATTGCCTCTATATTTTATTCTCTTGGAATCATGCAAAGAACTGCTGCAGTGCATCTACCATTTTTTTGCTTGGCTACATGTCCGTCACCTGCATTTAATTTTCATTACCTTTATAAAAAGCCTTTCATGCCAGTTTCTTCCCTGGCCAATTTTCTCCTTGTTTTTCCAGTAATTACCAGACTACAACTCTATTGCTCACATTATAGATCCTTGTCTCACTGTTATAAAAATTGGCAATTCACACCCTTTATTGACTTTACACAGTACCTCACAACCAAAAAGTCTCCTCCCAAATCAGTGTAGACCTCAGGCTACATCACAGACTTAGCCCTACCTACATTTCAGAATAATTGAGCCAGTGGTGATATCACTGATCAAAGCAGAATGGAAATATTGTGAACTTCGTGGCCTGTTCTAGTCTCATTTACAGACACCTTGGAAGCTTAGTTTACCAGTTGCAAGCCATTCCAAAGTCTTCTGTTTATTTCTTTTGCTGCCCATTGTCTTCAACTACCTGATGACTTTGTTTCACATTTTTTTCATTTTGTTGATGTGTTCATTGAATCACTGTGGTTTTATAGTTGACTTTCAGGCATGCTTTATTGAGTCTTCCATTCGGTGTTGAATTTCGTTGCACAAGTGTCCTCTGTCTAAGGAATGTTGTGTAGGTGTAGCCCATTAACATCGTGTATTCTAACCCTTGTTTTTCAATTTAAGGACCTGGAAAATGACTGCTAGAAGTATTGAAAATAGTTTGCTGATAGGTTTACCCCTTGTCTGATTTGTCTTTCAAATTTGACTTTGATCACCATCAAGTTTGTTGGATTTTGTAGCATGAACAAGCATGTACCTTAGCATATTGCGTTAGGTCAAATCATTTGGCCTTTTTTTTCTTAAACTCTCGTTATACTGCTAGCATTGATATTGGTTCAAAATGTTTCTCAAGATACATTAGTACTGCCCAAAGTCTGGCAAGAAACTCAAGTGATGCAGTAAGAATTATATGTGGTGTGAACTCAAGAACATCCTGCAGAAGCCTGTTTAGGGAACTAGGGATACTAACTACAGCTTCCCAATATATTTATTCCTTAATGAAATTTGCCATTAAAAATATATCACTTTTTCAAACCAACAGCTCAATTCATAGAATCAATACTAGAAATAAGAATAATCTTCACAAGGATTTAAAGTCACTTAGTATTGTACAAAAAGGTGTGCATTATTCAGGAACACACATTTTCAATAACTTGCCAGCAGCCATAAAAAGCTTAACAATCAATGAAATTCAGTTTAAGAGAAGCCTAAAGGATTTATTGGTGGCCAACTCCTTCTACTCCATTGATGAATTTCTTAGTAAAACCAACTGATTTGTATATAAGTACAACATAACTTCTGCACAATTTCAGTGCAGTAATGTGTTCACTGAAAATTTGTGTGTGTGTGTGTGTGTGTGTGTGTGTGTAAGAATAATCTAACTTCTGCACCATTTCAGTGCAGTAATGTGTCATTGTAAATAAGTATTACAGTAGTTGTATTACATGTTTATTACCTTATAAATAAATAAATAACTTTTTTATTTTAAATTCAGTGCATTAGTATTTGTAAAATGACTCTTAGTGTTCATTAAAAAATGACGATCATTCCACTTGGGACCTGTGGAATGGTACATTAGCTTATTTGTTTTAGTTGTAAATATTTGTCATGTATTGTTGTTTTTCTGACATGTTCCACATCCTGGAGGACCTCCTCACTACAGATCAATTGGAATGAAAGTAAATCTAATCTAATCTAATCTAAAAGATAACTCATTATGTTTGAGCTTAGAATTTGTTCAAAGGTTCTACAACAGTTGGATATCAAAGACATTGGACAATAGTTTTGTGGGTCACTTCTATTACCCTTCTTCTAAATGAATAGGACCTGTGCTTTCTTCCAACTACTGTGTATGTTTTTTGTTCTATGGGCCTGTGGTAGATTATAGTTAGAAGAGGGACTAACTCGGCTGCAAATTCAGTATAGAATCTGGTAAGGATTCCATCAAGCCCTGGAGCTTCGTTTAGTTTTAACTGTTTCTCTGTGCCACTGACATTAAAATCTATTTCAGTTATCTTTTAAGTGGTATCAGAATTAATTTAGGGCAATATTAATGGGTTTTGTTTTGTAAAGGAAATTTGAAAATGGAGTTAAGCAGTTCTGCTTTTTCCTTGTTAACCTCAATTTCAGTTCCTGTCCTGTAGGTGAGTGACTTGATACTAACTAGCCACAATCTGGTTGTCCCTGCTCAGTTGCTCACTTGTAATGAACAGCATCTTGATAAACGCACCCATGATGATCGGCTGATTATGACTAAGGAGTGATGTGCACAACAGAATATTGTCTGAAATGTATTAGAATAGAGGTTATGCAACCTCTGTTTTCACTAAGTGTGTGTGATTTAGATCCCACTGATCATCAGGTGGGATTTTGTTGAAAATTGCTGGGTCAATATGAGGCTGAATATGAAAATTTTCTGAATACAATCACCACCAGAGGTGAAACATGTCACCACTTACAGAATCTAAAAGATAATCAATGGCGTGGTGACCAGCAAATTTAGCAATTAGGAGGAGCTTGAAGACACATCCATGTGCAGGCAAAACAATGTGCAGTGTTCTGGGACAGATGAGATGTGATTCTTTCGGATGTCTTGAAGCAACTCAGTTCAGAATGCTACAATACAACACTATCCATATCTTCAAGCCACTGTTTCCTGGGTGTTCGTCCTCTCCTTCTCCTCTCAGGCTTTCCTATAAACACTTGCTTAACATGCGAAGTTTACAGCATTCTCTCGCTCTCGCTTGATTTCACTGCAGTATTCATCTGTCCAAAAAGTGTTTGTAGTTTGCATTTGTCCCTATTCTCCAGTTTTCTTCCTCTCTCACTGCCCCAAATATCTCTTAAAATCTCCCTTTCCATCTCAAAAACCGTCAGTCTGCCTTTTTAGTCATCACACAGCCTTCCAATCCGTACATTGCTATAGGTCTGAATGTAGTTGAAAAAAAATTTAAGTTTGGTATTTCTACTAACATTTCTGGACTTGAGCTTATTCTGCAAGGAATAATAGCATCATTTTTCACTTGCTATCTTTTCTTTAATCTCTAAAACTGTCCTATCGTCTTCTGTTATTATCAAACTTATGTATTTAAACTCTTCCACTTTTTGATATTCTTTCCCATCTATTATTATTGAAGTCCCCACTCTTTCCCTACCGTTATCTCCCATCATATACTTTGTTTTGCCTTATTCACTTCCACTGTTAACTTCTACACCACTCCTAATGCAGTATAATTGTTTTTCAGAGCTCTGACATTCCTTGCAGTTCATACTATGTGATCTGTGTATGCTGCCTCCTGGACTATACAGTTAAATATTGTTTCCTTAGGGTTTATTGGAATTTGGCAAACTGTCTTCTCTACTGTTAAGTTAAAGAGTAGCGTGGAGATCGTATCTCAATGCCGCAGCCCCCTCCCGTACCGGAACCATCCTGACAACTCATGTCCTATTCTGACCTGTTGCTTTCATTGTCATTTCCGTCAACGTCACTAATGTTATGGGTTTCCAGCATGTTGGATTAATTGCAGGGCAGTGACTTGTGTTAACTAGTTAAACACAGAAACAACTGAAATTGCAAGATTCATTTTTTATTTAATTGTTGGCTAGTTTTTGTTTACTTGTATCCATTTTCAAATCATTCAGACAGACAAAACAGTATTTTCTGCAATAGCATATAATCCATGTCAAGATTATACATGGTTTATATGTTATTGCAAAAAATTCAGTGTTGTGTGTCGGGATGATGCGAAAATGGGTTCAGGTAATCTGAAAGTAGTCATCAGTTAAATAAAAAATGAATCTTGTTACTTTGGCTGTTTCTATCTTGAACTCACAAATTTTAGTCGGATTCTAAAATCGTTCATTCTTTGAGGAATCTTATCCCTATCTAGATGTTGTGTGCTTGTTAAAAACTAACGTATAACTGATGCACTTGTTCATCATGTTCGTAAAATTTTTCCAGCACATGTCTCACTGAATATATCTGGGCCATTGTGGATCTGTTTCTCCTAAATGCAGCCTGATAATTGCTCTGTGTCCTTTTCACCTGGCATTCTAGCCCAGAGGTTAAAATCTTACTAAACATGTAAACGTATCTAAGAGAGTAATCCTAATAGCCATCTCCATCTTCCTTCCTCAAGATTTTCATAATTTGGCCTTTATGCAATTTTCTCCTGCTGCTATATTATTCCTTAAGTTTTTGTCGCATTCTTCACTTACTCAAATTCTGGTGGTTCAACTTCCCAGTCCTCCACATCTAATTCTAATAGTTTGTGTGTACTTCTGAAAACCTACTCACTTTGCTTACCAGTGTCGGTGTCCACATCTGAGAGAGAGCAGTGTGGAGCTGAAAACACTTTAAACTTGTTTTTGACATGTGTACAGAAGTTTCCAGTCCTCTGAACTGTATTCAAAAATAGGCCTGGCAAAGAATTTCTGTTTGCAGATTTGAATTTCCTGTGGTGAATTTGTTTATAATGGCCCAGTTTTGGACCAGAAATAGAACCCTTATAAAACAGTGCAATTATCATGAAACTGCTATGTAGTGTTCAATTACTGGAGGAAAACTGAACGCATATAACTAAATTAACAGGAAAAGGCTAATCTTTGAAAACTGAAAACAAACAAAAAGAGGTGCTGCCTCTCTGTTCATCCTTTGGCATATCTCATTGGAGAGAATGAAACGCAACAACAGCCGATCGTGCTTCCACTAGTGGTACTAGAAGAAAAAAAGGAAGTTGTTCTAAGCAGTTGTTGTTGCACGTAATATTTACTTTATTACTTTGTTAATTACCAAAGAATAAGTAAGAACAGAGATCTGTTAACAATGAACATTAGTACTTGTCATTTCATTTCATGGCTTCAGTTTATCTGATAAAACAGCCCAATGATAGAATCCATATCTGGCTTTCAGTTTTTTTTCCTATTATATACACTTTTTGTCACAGGAGTCTTAACAATTGGTTTGGTGCATAATATTGTAGCATTTTTGCATGTGTTTATTAAACACAACAGATACACATAAAAGAGACTTCAGTCATCAATAATATATTCTCCTTCGTTATTTACAACAATCTGCCCACACTAGGGTAACATTTTAGATTCCACAACTGCAGAAGAACTTGTCCACCGATGATTATAGCACATTTTCATCCGGAAGGGAAGTTCCGTGAAGGTTGTTCGATAGAGAATGGAAAAGGTGAAAATTTGAGGGTGCACGATCAGGTGAATACTGTGGCAACCTAATGTTGTTCTCTGATTTTTAATCAGAACTCTGTGCATTGCCCTGTAAACATAATTACCACAACATCACTCTTCCGGCCACTGATAATTACAGCTACCTGTCAGGAACTGGATTTGGTGGCTAGTAATTGCGTAAAACATAAGTTCATACTGTCAAATTAAATGACTTTATTCAAATTCGATGTGCTTTACTTATTATTTGGTTTTTATTGCGTCAGTACATAAGTTCGTAGAGTTTTTTTTTTGTATGTTGGTATTCCAGTCGCTAAGGGTGTATTTGCCAATTTTTAAATGTAATTCACTATTTGATGTCACATACTGTCACTTGGAGATAGACGGTTGTTTAGTTAGTTAGTTTGGGGAAAGGACCTCGTCTAGTCGACGGTGCGTGTCTCCCTCATAATTCCCTATGCATCTCGGAGTATGGGACCTCATTATCATCATCGAGGGAAGGGACCAAACAGCAAGGCCATTGGTCCCATCGGATTTGGGAAGGATGGGAAAGGAAGTCTGTCGTGCCCTTTCAAAGGAACCTTCCCAGCATTTGCATGGAGCGATTTAGGGAAACCTAAATCTGGGTGGCTGGATGCGGTTTTTAACCGTCGTCCGCCCGAATGCGAGTTCAGTGTGCAAACCACTGCGCCCTCTCACTCGGTCATTTGGAGATTGTGAACAGAGCTGGGATCATAGAAAATGGAGTGCCGAGTGGAGAAATCTGAACATTTCCGACATTCTCTTCTGTTTGACTTCGGCAACGGAAGCAGCCGGACACATCTGGGACATATAATGGGTATAATGCCATAAAAGGATCGTTTTGACATCAGTGGCTCTCCAAGTTCAGGAATACCTTTGGGGTTTGATGAAGATCATTTAAATGCCTCAATCCATAATGACCCACGTTAGTGTACCTGAGAAGTGGCAAAGGCGATGAACTGTGATCATTCCACTATCATGCGACATTTGCATGCCATGTGAAAAGTTCAAAAATCATTGCCGACTAGGCAAGGTCCTTTCCCCGAACTAACCAACTAAACAAACGTCTATCTCCAAGTGACAATATGTAACCTCAAATAGTGAATTACATTTAAAAATTGTCTATTGATAAATAAACCCTTAGCGACTGGAATACCTACGTATAAAAACAAAAACGCTATGATCTTACGCACTAATGCAATAAAAACCAAATAATAAGTAAAACACATCGAATTTGAATAAAGTCATTTAGTTTGACAGTATGAACATATGTTTTACGTAATTACTAGCCACCAAATCCAGCTCCTGGCAGGTAGCTGTAATTATCAGTGGCCGGAAGACTGATGTGGTGGTAATTTTGTTTACAGGGCAATGCATAGAGTTCTGGTTAAAAATCAGAGAACATTAGGTTGCTGAGTGCAATTACTTTGATATTCGCTTACGGTAAAAAAAATAACAGACCCTTTTAGAGGTTTTAAGTTTACTCAAAAAACAGTGCATATGGAACATATGAAATGAGTACTTTTACAGATCAGTAGCACAGGCGGTTCTAAGGTTCGAGGTATCTACTCTATGCTGAAACCCATAATACGAGGTGCATTCAAGTCCTAAGACCTCCGATTTTTTTTCTAATTAACTACTCACCCGAAATCGATGAAACTGGCGTTACTTCTTGACTTAATCGCCCTGCAAAGTACACATTTTTCACAATGCTGACGCCATGATTCCATGGCAGCGGCGAAGGCTTCTTTAGGAGTCTGTTTTGACCACTGGAAAATCGCTGAGGCAATAGCAGCACGGCTGGTGAATGTGCGGCCACAGAGAGTGTCTTTCATTGTTGGGAAAAGCCAAAAGTCACTAGGAGCCAGGTCAGGTGAGTAGGGAGCATGAGGAATCACTTCAAAGTTGTTATCACGAAGAAACTGTTGCGTAACGCTAGCTCGATGTGCGGGTGCATTGTCTCAGTGAAACAGCACACGTGCAGCCCTTCCCGGACGTTTTTGTTGCAGTGCAGGAAGGAATTTGTTCTTCAAAACATTTTCGTAGGATGCACCTGTTACCGTAGTGCCCTTTGGAACACAATGGGTAAGGATTACGCCCTCGCTGTCCCAGAACATGAGCACCACCATTTTTTCAGCACTGGCAGTTACCCAAAATTTTTTTGGTGGCGGTGAATCTGTGTGCTTCCATTGAACTGACTGGCACTTTGTTTCTGGATTGAAAAATGGCATCCACGTCTCATCCATTGTCACAACCGACGAAAAGAAAGTCCCAGTCATGCTGTCGTTGCACGTCAACATTGCTCGGCAACATGCCACATGGGCAGCTGTGTGGTCATCAGTCAGCATTCGTGGCACCCACCTGGATGACACTTTTCGCATTTTCAGGTCGTCATGCAGAATTGTGTGCACAAAACCCACAGAAATGACAACTCGGGAGGCGATCTGTTCAACAGTCATTCGGCGATCCCCCAAAACATTTCTCTCCACTTTCTCGATCATGTCGTCAGACCGGCTCATGCGAGCCCGAGGTTGTTTCGGTTTGTTGTCACACGATGTTCTGCCTTCATTAAACTGTCGCACCCACAAACGCACCTTCGACAACTCCATCACCACATGTCTCCTTCAACTGTCGATGAATTTCAATTGGTTTCACATTACGCAAATTCAGAAAACGAATTATTGCACGCTGTTCAAGTAAGGAAAACGTCGCCATTTTAAGTGTTTAAAACAGTTCTCATTCTCGCCGCTGGCGGTAAAATTCCATCTGCCGTACAGTGCTGCCATCTCTGGGACGTATTGACAATGAACGTGGCCTTGTTTTAAAACAATGCGCATGTTTCTATCTCTTTCCAGTCCGGAGAAAAAAAATCGGAGACCTTAGAACTTGAATGCACCTCGTAATACGGCGGCAATGCTGATGCTGTCTCTGGCGTCCAGTCGCTCGTACAGATGGCGAACACTACCCTGTGCTACGTTGTACTAAGACTGTCCGACATGTGCACATAGTTCTGTAAGAGTTGTTGGTTGACAAATCGCGCGAGTCACTTCGCGTCCCATCGTATCGCACATGTGCTCGACTGGAGCAAAGTTCGGAAATTGTGCTGACCAGGGAAGTTGCTGCACGCCTTACGGAGCACATTGAGTTTCACGGGCAGTCTGTGGGCGAGCGTTATCGTGTTGGAGGAACACACAACTTCGTATTGCAAAAACGGCAAAAAAAAAAACGGGTATAACAACATTCAGCACTTACCGAGCACTGGTTAGCGTCCCCTGCAGAAAAACAAGCCGGAGTTAATGACATCTTAACTCTTTAACTATGTGCTGTAGACTGATACAATTTTGTAGGTATATGTGGATGCTGCCTGCGAAATGTTTTAAGAGCACCGGTGGTAGTAAAGAAGTGATAAATCAAAACGTCATGCTTCATGCGGCAGTTTTACTGCGTGAACGCCGAAGATGTAGTAAAATTTCAATTATTTATTGCACGAGAACCAAACATTGTACAGATACCATATGTATGTCATTTTGAAGAGAAACCGTGAAAGGTTTTTTCATGTATACCGGCATAGCGTAGTTTGGTAATTTGCCGGTATTCAGCGCTAGTCGCAAACATGGCGAGTTCAGGTGCGGAGCGAACTGTTTCATGAAGTGTCTCCCCGATCACCAGATCTCACTCCGTGTGACTTTTTTCTGTAGGGATACATTAGAGATCTGGTGTATGTACCGCCTCTACCACGTGATGTAGCAGAGCTCCGGGAGAGAATACGGGAAGCGACTCCCACAGTCTACGAAGCCATGCTGGGACGGGTCACCTGTCATAGTAGCATCTAGGGTATCTGTGGTCCCGTATCACTCCAACTGCACACGCCTCCAGCAGCTTGAACAGTCCCTGCTGATATACAGGGTCCATGGATCCATAAGGTTGTCTCCATACCCGCACACATCCATCCGCTCTATACAATTCGAATCGAGACTCGTCCTACCAGGCAACATGTTTCCAGTCATCAACAGCCCATTGTTGGTGTTGATGGGTCTAGGCGAGGCGTAAAGCTTTGTGCCGTGCAGTTATCAAGGGTACACGAGTGGGCCTTCGGCTACGAAAGCTCATATCGATGATGTTTCGTTGAATGATTCGCAAACTGACACTTGTTGATGACCCAGCATTGAAATCTGCAGTAGTTTGCGGAAGGGTTGCTCTTCTGTCACGTTGGTCCCGTTCCTGCAGGATCCTTTTCCGGCCGCAGCGATGTCGGAAATTTCATGTTTTACCGGATTCCTGACATTCAAGGTACACACGCGAAGTGGTCATACGGGAAAATACCCACTTCATCGGTCGTCGGAGATGCTGTGTCCCATCGCTCGTGCGCCTACTGTAACACCACGTTCAAGCTCAACTAAATCTTGATAGCCTGCCATTGCAGCAGCAGTAACCGATCTAACAACTGCGCCAGACACTTGTCTTGTATAGGTGTTGCCGACCGCAGCGCCGAATTCTACCTGTTTACCTATCTCGGCATGACTATACTAGTTTCTTTGGCGCTTCATTATATAAGTGAAATATGTTTGACATGTGCGTACGAAAATACCAGACTGAAGTGGGAATTGTCGCTGACACCATCCACAATATAATGAAAGGAAAAAAAAATTTCGCATAATATATTTTCTCTGTCCATAGAGTAAAACTGCAGCAACGAGAGTTTCAGTTTATTACTCCTACACTGCCAACTTTATTCGCAGCGCAATTTGCCGACAATGTTCACATATATCAGTGAATGTACCTGGAAAATTATATCACTGTACGACCCATGGTCCGGGAGATCTGGCGTTGATACATAGGTGTTCGATTCTTTAAAGAAACGGGGGTGGGGTGGTTTACCGGTATATACCAAATAGCGCAACCATTGCCACCGAGACGTCAACTCCCCATTATCATTAATTTAAATGGTAAAAGAAAGATGTATAGTTACAGTCGCTATGCCTGTCTAAATACCTAGAGTTAATTGAAAAAAAAGTGAGTGATACGGCTGTTTTGTCATCGGGTCAAGATTCAACACACTAAAATGCACAAAAATAATCAACTTTAATTAAAAAAAGTTGTTTCATCATTGGCGTGTGTAGTTTATAAGGTAAGAGCGTTTTTATTTCCTTTCGAGATGGGGCAGTCAACTGGCCATTTCTTTCTGCGGTGCGGCAACGGCCAACCGTATACGTCGCGCGCATCGTTGTATATTTCGGACTACGGATAGCCACGCAAGGCTATTTGTGTGCCGCGGCATATTGGAACCACACGTCGTCGCGCAAGGAAGTTTTTGCTAATTTGGCCGTTCCACTGTGGACCACTTCATTGTTACTTTCCCTTGAAGATTCGTGATTCTATTAAGACTGCAACTTAAGGAACGGAAAAGTTAGGCGTTTTCACTTATATATATATATAACATGGAAAGTAAGCGTTTCCGGACACATGTCCACATAACATATTTCCTTTCTTTGTGTGTGAGGAATGTTTCCTGAAAGTTTGGCCGTACCTTTTTGTGTATATATATATATATATATATATATATATATATATATATATATATATATATATATATATATATATATATATTTACAAAAAGGTACGGCCAAACTTTCAGGAAACATTCCTCACACACAAAGAAAGGAAATATGTTATGTGGACATGTGTCCGGAAACGCTTACTTTCCATGTTAGAGCTCGTTTTATTACTTCTCTTCAAATCACATTAATCATGGAATGGAAACACACAGCAACAGAACGTACCAGCGTGACTTCAAACACTTTGTTGCAGGAAATGTTCAAAATGTCCTCCGTTAGCGAGGATACATGCATCCACCCTCCGTCGCATGGAATCCCTGATGCAGCCCTGGAGAATGGCGTATTGTATCACAGCCGTCCACAATACGAGCACGAAGAGTCTCTACATTTGGTACCGGGGTTGCGTAGACAAGAGTTTTCAAATGCCCCCATAAATGAAAGTCAAGGGGGTTGAGTTCAGGAGAGCGTGGAGGCCATGGAATTGGTCTGCCTCTACCAATCCATCGGTTACTGAATCTGTTGTTGAGAAGCGTACGAACACTTCGACTGAAATGTGCAGGAGCTCCATCGTGCATGAACCACATCTTGTGTCGTACTTGTAAAGGTACATGTTCTAGCAGCACAGGTAGAGTATCCCGTATGAAATAATGATAACGTGCTCCATTGAGCGTAGGTGGAAGAACATGGGGCCCAATCAAGACATCACCAACAATGCCTGCCCAAACGTTCACAGAAAATATCTGTTGATGACGTGATTGCACAATTGCGTGCGGATTCTCGTCAGTCCACACATGTTGATTGTGAAAATTTACAATTTGATCACGTTGGAATGAAACTAAAATGAGCTCTAACATGGGAATTAAGTGTTTCCGGACACATGTCCACATAATATCTTTTCGCTTTGTGATAGATGGCGCTGTAATAGTCACAAACATATGGCTCACAACTTTAGACGAACAGTTGGCAACAAGTAGGTTTTTTAAATTAAAATACAGAACGTAGGTACGTTTGAACATTTTATTTCGGTTGTTTCAATGTACACGTACATTTGTGAACTTATCATTTCTGAGAACGCATGCTGTTACAGCGTGACTACCTGTAAACACCACATTAATGCAGTAAATGCTCAAAATGATGTCCGTCAACCTCAATGCATTTGGTAATACATTCCTCTCAACAGCGAGTAGTTCGCATTCCGTATATAATGTTCGCGCATGCATTGACAATGCGCTGACGCATGTTGTCAGCCGTTGTCTGTGGATCACGATAGCAAATATCCTTCAACTTTCCCCACAGAAAGAAATCTGGGGACGTCAGATCCGGTGAACGTGCAGGCCAAGGTATGGTGCTTCGACGACCAATCCACCTGTCATGAAATATGCTATTCAATACCGCTTCAACCGCACGCGAGCTATGTGCCGGACATCCATCATCGTCATTCTGTCATGCAGTGAAACATCTTGTAGTAACATCGGCAGAACATTACGTAGGAAATCAGCATACATTGCACCATTTAGACTGCCATCGATAAAATGGGGGCCAATTATCCTTCCTCCCATAATGCCGCATCATACATTAACCCTCCAAGGTCGCTGATGTTCCACTTCTCGCAGCCATCGTGGATTTTCCGTTGCCCAATAGTGCAAATTATGCCGGTTCACGTTACCGCTGTTGGTGAATGACGATTCGTCGCTAAATAGAATGCGTGCAAAAAATCTGTCACCGTCCCGTAATTTCTCTTCTGCTCAGTGGCAGAACTGTACACGACGTTCAGAGTTGTCGCCATGCAATTCCTGGTGAATAGAAATGCATGTAGCATTCTCAACACCAACGTCTTTGAGATTCCCGATTCTCGCGCAATTTGTCTGATACTGATGTGCGGATTAGCCGCTACAGCAGCTAAAACACCTACTTGGACATCATCATTTTCGCAGGTCGTGGTTGACTTTTCACATGTGACTGAACACTTCCTGTTTCCTTAAATAAAGTAACTATACGTCGAACGGTCTGGACCCATGGATGATGTCCAGAATACCGAGCAGCATACATAGCATGCGCCCGTTGGGCATTTTGATCACAATAGCCATACATCAACACGATATTGATCTTTTTCGCAATTGGTAAACGGTCCATTTTAACACGGGTAATGTATCACGAAGCAAATACCGTCCGCACTGATGGAATATTACGTGATAGCAAGTAATTATACTTTTGTGAACATTACAGCGCCGTCTATCACAAAGCGAAAAAAGAGGTCCAACTAAAACATTCATATTTTTTTACGTACTACACGAATATGTAAAAAAAATGGGGGTTCCAATTTTAAAAAACGCAGTTGATATCCGTTTGACCTATGGAGCGCCATCTAGCGGGCCAACCATATCGCCATCTGGTTTCCTCCTTCAAGCTAGACAAGTTTCGTTCTTTGTAGTTTTTCGTTTGATGCTTATTTCGTGAGATATTTGGCCCGGTCACTATCAGTTTACCACCCTGTATGTTATACTGTTACTCTAAACAAGTGGTACATAAGTATTTGTGATAGCATAACCGCATTATAGTCCGCGCTACATTTCGAGCTTCTAGAAAAGATCGCCAGTTTTGGGGATTTCGCGTTTGTTTGAATTTGGCGTGCTCTTTTCGTTGTTTCTGCAACAATGTTCTGACCCGTTTTGTGTACCAAGGGGGATCAGCTCCGTCGTTTCTTAATTTATTTGGTATAAATTCTCTTAATTCCTGTCGATACAACTTCTTTGAACTCAAGCCAGTCTGGTCCACACCTACAGTGTAAACTTGGAAGGAGTGGAGATTGACTCTCAGGAAGGCGTCAAGCGAATTTTTATGCGCTTTTATGGGTAGTTATATTTTTCATGTATTTTTTGAGGATTTGGAAGTTACAGTATTCAGTCCCGTTGTGACAACCCTGTGTCCGTTTTGATACTCGTTACTAACTCAGGATTATTTGTTGCTAAGAGGTAAAGTGTGTTTTGAAATCAGTTTACTACTCGCGTGGGCTCATGAACTAATTCCTGGAAATAATTTCCAGAGAACGTGTGTCGCACAATTTCGGATGTGTATCACTTATTCTTTCGTGAGCCATCAGTCGTGTGGTTGGTTTACGCGGCTCGCAGCGAATTCCTCTAATGCGCCAACTCACCATCTGGGAGTAGCGTTTGCATCTTACGCCCTCAGTTATTTGCCTTGTGTAATCCAATCTCAGGATTTGCTTGTACTTTTACCCTCTACAGTTCTTTCTAGTACCGTGTCTAGTCTCAGAAACTACTTCCCTGATCTCTAGACAGATGTAATATCATAATGCCCCTTCTTTCTTGTCACTGTTCCTCATATGTTCCTTTCTTCGCCGATTCTGTATAAAATCTGTAATTCCTTATCAGTCCCACTAATTTTCAACACCATTCTCTACCACGGCATTTCAAACACTTCAGTTCGCTTCTTTTCAGGTTTTCCCATAGCCCCTGTTTCACTTCCACACAGTGATGTGCTCCAAACGTACGGTCTTAGAAATTTGTTCCTCAAATTACGGCCGATGTTTGATAATAATAGACTTCTTTTGGGCCTGAATGCTCTCTTAGCCTCGTTTGTCATATATTATATTACTTTCAAGGTAGCAGAATTCCTTAGCTTTGTCCACAATGTTGATGTTGAGTTTATTGCTAATCTCACTTCTACTCCTTAGTTTAATGCCAATCCATATTCTGTGCTTACTAGTATCTTCATTCCAATGTTCGTTACTTATGGTCAGTTCATCCTTCTTCTTGTCAAGCGATTTTAGCGATGACGTCACCATAAAATGTTGTGATTCTGTTTAATCAAAGGCGAGTAACTCCTATTTGGGCAGACGAGTCAGCCTTGAAACGCGTTCACGACCTGTGAAATCTTCGGAAGCTGAACGTGAGCTTTGCACAGTACTGTTGTACGTGTCACAGTTGTACTTGACAATTCCATCTTGTAGTTGTCTGATGCCGATGTGACAGGGCTTGAGATTAGTAATTTCGGTAATGCAAAATCGTTCAAAGGAGGAAAGGCCACTGAATCTGGTGAAATGGCTGTAATGATTCTGTGTACATCATACGAAAGAAAGTACTCAGCGCCAGGCAACAGTTGATGGCAGGTCGATGGAACAACAAAGCGATTCGGATCGGAAGCAGGTTGCAAGTGGTTACCCTCATACAACGCGTTTTATACTCGCGCGTTATGACATATCTGGAGACAGCAAATCTCCTCTTTAGGAACCAACTTGGGTACCAGAATGAACGGTCGAGTGAAACCCGGCTCGATCTGTTCGTCCACAAGATCCGGGAAGCAGTAGATACAAGCACCCACGTTGACGCCGTCTTTCTGGACATCTGAAAGGCGTCGTTCGGTAGTTCCGCACTGTCGCCTAATTAGTAAAATTCGAGAATACGGAATAACAGACGAGCTTTGTAAATGTATTGAAGAGTTTTTAGTAAACAGAAGAGTGCCTGCCATTTTTAACAGAGGAAAATCGCCAAATGTGGGCGTAATCCAAGGAAATGTTATAGTACGCCCCTTACTTTTCACAATATACACTAAGTGATCAAAAGTATCCGGACATCCCCAAAAACATACGTTTTTCATATTAGGTGCATTGTGCTGCCACCTACTGCCAGGTACTCCACATCAGCGACCTCAGTAGTAATTAGACATCGTGAGAGAGCAGAATGGGGCGCTCCGCGGAACTCACGGACTTCGACCACGAACGTGGTCAGATGATTTGGTGTCACTTGTGTCATACATCTGTACACGAGATTTCCACACTCATAAACATCTTTGGTCTACTCTTTCCGATCTGATAGTGAAGTGGAAACTTCAAGGGACACATACAGCTCAAAAGCGTACAGGCCGACCTTGTCTGTTGACTGACAGAGATCGCAGACAGTTGAAGAGGGTCGTAATGTGTAATAGGCAGACATCTTGATAGACCATCACACAAGAATTCCAAAACTGCATCAGAATCCACTACAAGGACTATGACAGTTAGGCGGGAGGTGAGAAGGATTTCATGGTCGAGCGGCTGTTCATAAATCACACATCTCGCCGTTAAATGCCGAACTACGCCTCACTTGGTGGTTATACGACAATAACATCCCTGTAATGGACTGGCCTGCACTGAGTACTGATCTGAATCCTATAGAACACATTCGGGATGTTTCCTAACGCCGACTTCGTGCGAGGACTCACCGGCCGGCATAGATACCTCTGCTCGGTGCAGCACTCCGTGAAGAGTGGGCTGCCATTCCCCAAGAAACCTTCCAGCACTTGATTGAACGAATGCCTGCGAGAGTGGAGGCTGTCATCAGGACTAAGGGTGCACCAACACCATGTTGAATTCCAGCATTACCGATGGAGGGCACTGCGAACTTGAATGTAATTTTCAATCAGGTGTCCGGATACTTTTGATCACATAGTGTATATATAAATGACGTGATGGAGAACGTCGGAAGTTCGACAAGTGTGTTCACAGATGATGCTCTTGTATGTAGATATATTACAACCCTAGAAAATTCTAGTGGGATGAAGGAAGACTTTCATAGGATTGATACTTGTTCAGCGATCGGCAGTTGATCTTATACACAGATATACAGTATTGCGCATAAATAGAAAAACACATTGTTATATGATTACGTGATTGCAGAACAATCACTGGAGGCAGAAATATCCATCAATTATGGGGGAGTATGTGGAAGGAGCGATTCAAAATGGAACAAGAAAAAACTAATCGCATGTAAGGCAAGTAGCAAAGTGAGATTCATCTGAAGAATCCTCGGGAAGTGTAATCAACCCACGAAAGGAGTAGCCTACGAAACCCTCGTGCAACCTTTCTTTGAATATTGTTCGTCAGTCTGGGATCTGTACCAGATAGGACTGATAGAGGAAACAAGAGCCAAAGAAGAGCAACGCGTTACGTCAGAGATTCATTTAGGTACCGCGAAAGCGTCACAAGAGGTGATCAACTCCAGGGGAGACGGAGCACGAGAGACATTATGCATCACTGCGTGGTTTACGGTTAAAATTCCGACACTTACGTTCCTAGAAGAGTCAGCCAGTCAGGCGATATAGTGCGTCCTCCTGCCTATACGCAGTGTGATCAAAAAGTAACGGAAATTTTTGCATTTCTTAAAGAATCTTTATTCATCACCACCACCATCTTTGTTCCCTGCCAAATAACCCCCCTCAGATGTAATACACTTGTCTCAGTGCTTTTTCCAATCTTGGAACCACTCCTCGAACTCACTTTTTTGTGATGTTAAGCTGCTTCAGCGATTCTGTTTTTATCTCATCATTGGCGGCAGGACAACGTACTTTTCGTGGTTCTCTTCTGCCTTTGGAATAAGAGGAAGTTTCTGGCGGCCATGACCGGCGACTACGGTAGCTGAGGCAACATAGGTCATTTTTTTCCAGAAAGATCACGAACAAGTCTTGAGATGTGAGCGAGGGCATTATCATGATGCAATTTCCATGAGTAGTTTTGCCACAATTGTGGTCGTTTTCTTTGGATTGCTTCACGCAAACGGCACGTATAACTCTCAAGTAATATTCCTTAGTGACCGTATGATCATAAGGCAGAAACTCATGATGCACCATTTTTGCAGAGAACAGTGAGAAGAATCTTCACATATGATCGAATTTGTCGAATTTTTTTCGTTGTTGGCTCGTCAGGCAGTTTCAATTGGGTCTTGGTTTCGACGTCACACCCATATACCCTTGTTCCGTCACCTGTTATAACGTTCTTTAGTTCTGGAACGTTGTCGACTTCATTCAGCAATTCTTGAGAGATGTCTACCCGATGACGTTTTTGGTCGAATTTCAACAATTTTGGAACAAATTTTACTGCTACACGTATTTTGGCATGAGCCGAAAGATATGTTGACACCAGCAGCAAGTTCTCCGATTGTGATCGGGCGATTGCCCAGAACCATTTTCTTTATTTCTTCCACTTTGTTGTCAGTAATTGATCTGCTGGGCTGCTCAGGGCAGTCCTCTCTGCCCTCTCTGAAACGCTCGTGCCATTCGTAAATTCTTGTCTTACTCATACAGGATTCGCCAAAAGCCACAGTCAACATTTCGATCAAAATTTAATGCATATTCTTTGGTCCATCTATTTAGAAAGTAAAAATTCGCCGAGCAGTCGAAAACACACACGACCTTTTCGACTGTCCGCAATAAACTAAATATTCAAAACAGCAGAAAATGTAAACGTAATTCAGGAGCATGTGTACCAACACGATGAAAGAAGAATTTTGAAAATCAGATGATAAACCCCGCTCGTTATTTTTTGTTCACACGTCGTATCTGACAGACCATGAAGGTGCCTTGCGCGCTATGTTTTACTAAGCGACTATCCCAATACCAATTGGAGGTTGCCTATCTAACACCTTCCAGGTCCATCAAAAATTCGATTTTCAATATTTCGCATAACTGTTGATTGAATGTAAAAATTTAAAGTACTGTCATAATCTATCCATTAAGAGGTATAATCTTATGTTAAAAGTTTAACACCGAGCGACTGGACTCTTATTCGGGAGGACTACGGTTCAAACACGCGTCCGGCCATCGTGATATAGGTTTTCCGCGATTTCACTAAATCGCTTCAGGCAAATGCCGGGATGGCTACTTTATAAGGGGACGGCCGTCTTCTTTCCCCATCCGTACCTAATCCGATGGGACCTATGACCTCGCTGTGTGGCCCCCTCCCATATCAAATGGTTCAAATGGCTCTGAGCACTATGGGACTTAACATCTGAGGTCATCAGTCCCCTAGAACTTAGAACTACTTAAACCCAACTAACCTAAGGACATCACACACATCTATGCCCGAGGCAGGATTCGAACCTGCGACCGTAGCAGTCCAGCTGTTCCGGACTGAAACGCCTAGAACCGCTCGGCCACCGCGGCCGGCCCTCCCAAATCAACCAGCAATCTAAAAGTTTTAACACAATAATACCAGTATTAAAAATTCTTCAATAAAATTCTTGAGGGTATCAGACTGCATCGTCATAATTTAAAATGCGCCAACGTTTCGGCCAGCGTTGCAGCTAGCCTTCATCAGGGCCTTACGTTAAACTGCTGAATGAAACACACTTGGTTCCTTAAATAGCTGCACGAGAAAACCGTGTCGTTACTTGATTGGCTGTAAAAGGAGGAGGAGGGGTGAAAGGTATGCTTTATTGGTGTTTCCTTTATTATCTATCATTGGCTGAAATAGCTGTTTTCTATTGGTCTTTATATTAATCCACCCCATTGGAGGAGACGGACGAATAGCGAACAGGTGATGGCTGTGACGTCACACTGTTTACATGCTGTGCAGAAGCCGGCTGCGGCGTGCCATTGCTTTGTGTGCTCGCGACCACTACTGCGGCTCTCGGCGTGTCTGCATGGGCCGCCACGGCTCTGCCGCCGCTCCGTAGCCCTGCTATTGCAGGCAGCCAAGACCTCGGAAGCTTGTACCCGTCCTCTCTATTCATGTTGGCGGGTCTTTTGGCTATTTCTATCGCCTCTCTAATCTTTCTTTTGAAAGTGAGAGGCTGTTTCGCCAGGACGCGGGCTTCTTGAAAAAATATTGGTTTCCCGCACTCGTCTCGGTGTTCCGCCACTGCTGACTTAGTGTGTTGTTTCAGGCGGATATATCTTTCATGTTCCGAGAGCCTTGTGCTAATCGGACGTCCCGTCTCACCTATGTAGACTAATCCACACGCACAACCAATTTCATACACGCCAGCTGTGTGTAGTTTGTCAACTGCATCCTTGGTAGAACCGAGCATGTCTGATATTTTGTTTCTGCTTCGGAAAATTGGTTTGATGTCGGCTTTTCGTAGAATTTTGCCAATACGTTCGGTGACCCCTTGTACATATGGTAACACAGCAATGCTCTGTGCCTCCTTCTCCTCTTCCCTATTAGTCTTCTCCCTTGTCGACATGGTGCTGTCTATCGTCTGCTTCCCATAGCCATTAGTTCCGAAGATGGACCTGAGGCGTTCAAGTTCTGTCTTCAGATGTTCTTCGTCGCTTATCCTGTACGCTCTCTTCGTTAGCGTGTGCAGGGCGGACTTCTTCTGCGTGGGGTGATGGAGGGAGGAGGCGTGAAGGTACCTGTCCGTACTGGTTGGTTTCCTGTACACTTTGCGGCCAAGTTTACTATCAGGTTCTCGATAAACTTCCACGTCGAGAAAAGGCAGCATCCCATTCTTCCCTGTTTCCATTGTAAACTGAATTTTCCTATGCTGTTGGTTAAGGTGCTTGTGGAAGTTCTGTAACTCCTCAATGGCACGCCGCAGCCGGCTTCTGGACAGCATGTAAACAGTGTGACGTCACAGCCATCACCTGTTCGTTATTCGTCCGTCTCCTCCAATGGGGTTGATTAATATAAAGACCAATAGAAAACAGCTATTTCAGCCAATGACAGATAATAAAGGAAACACCAATATAGCATACCTTTCACCCCTCCTCCTCCTCCTCCTTTTACAGCCAGTCAAGTAACGACACGGTTTTCTCGTGCAGCTATTTAAGGAACCAAGTGTGTTTCATTCAGCAGTTTAACGTAAGGCCCTGGTGAAGGCTAGCTGCTACGCTGGCCGAAACGTTGGCGCATTTTAAATTATGACGATGCGGTCTGATACCCTGAAGAATTTTATTGAAGAAGACAACGGCCGCGGAAGCCTACGCTTACATTTGACCAACCTGTATGGGCAGGAAATCCACGGAAACATCAAGAAGTTAGCAGCACTGCGTCTAAAAAGATGTAAACTGCTGAATGACCTTGCTTTTTTGAAGAGATGCAGAGACACGAGTGTTGTGCCGTATTCTTTGCGGTTGACGTCTCACATAAAAACGAACAATGCGAGGAATATCTGTGCTAAAGCCAGTGAAGCATTGCTACGGGAAAGGATCCGCCACATCCGCATAAGTCTCGATGCTTACAACAGGAATTTGTGTGATCTGCACCTATTTCTGGCCGGAAAACTTCAGATGGAAGACTGGGATAAAGTCGACAGGTTAAACTTTCAGCAAGCATCAAGGACCAGCAATAGTATTACTAACCGCCAGATGAGAAAGTACGACAAACTACAACAGAAAGCCACGGACGAAACATTGACGCTGGACAGGCGACGGACAGTGGTCAACCTCTCCAGCCACACCTTGAGCGAAGCAACCACAGCAATTCTGCCCAAGGGGATGAATTTCGCAGTCGCACCTAAGCGAGTTCCAAAAGAAGATATCATAGAATCCGTAGTGGCTTCGGTACGTCATCTGCCACAGGCCGAGGCGGAGAAGATCCGGCAGGAAACGGTCAGAGTTCTGAATAAAGCAAAGCCACCGAAGCAAAACATCAACGCTGAGGAATACCATGCCATCAAGGAACTCGGGGACAACCCCCACTTAGTAGTGGTACAGGCAGATAAGGGCAACGCCACTGTAGTCTTGGACACAACTGATTACAACAAACGAATGGAAGATATCCTCGCAGAACCTATCTACAAGAAACTTCAGGGAGATCCGACGGCCAAGGTAATCAAAACGACGCAAGCACTGCTCAAGCACTCTAGAATCAACTTCGACAAGGCCAGAAGATTCATCCCGCAAGTGACACAGGCACCAAGGATATATGGGGTACCGAAGGTACACAAAACCGACTTCCCCTTAAGGCCCATAGTAAACAGTATAAATTCGCCAACCTACTACCTAGCGAAAGAACTGGCACCTAGGCTCCGACACCTAGTGCATCAAACCGAGTCCTACGTTAAGGATTCCACTCACTTCGTGTCTCTCCTAAAGGAAATGCGTGTTACGGACCAAGATCTGATGGTTAGTTTCGACGTCAAATCCCTATCCACGAATGTCCCAGTGTCAGATACTGTGAACATCCTAGAAGAACGCGTGGCACCTGATATATGTGAGCTTGTGCGCCACTGTCTGACGACCACCTATTTCAAGTGGAGAGGTCAATTTTATGAACAAACTGACGGTGTAGCTATGGGCTCACCCCTATCGCCTATCGCAGCAGAAATCTTCATGGAGGCATTTGAGGAAACAGCCCTCCAGTCCGCACCATTACGTCCAAATTGTTGGCTTCGCTATGTCGATGATACTGTCGTCATTTGGCCCCACGGAGAAGAGGAGTTACAGAACTTCCACAAGCACCTTAACCAACAGCATAGGAAAATTCAGTTTACAATGGAAACAGGGAAGAATGGGATGCTGCCTTTTCTCGACGTGGAAGTTTATCGAGAACCTGATAGTAAACTTGGCCACAAAGTGTACAGGAAACCAACCAGTACGGACAGGTACCTTCACGCCTCCTCCCTCCATCACCCCACGCAGAAGAAGTCCGCCCTGCACACGCTAACGAAGAGAGCGTACAGGATAAGCGACGAAGAACATCTGAAGACAGAACTTGAACGCCTCAGGTCCATCTTCGGAACTAATGGCTATGGGAAGCAGACGATAGACAGCACCATGTCGACAAGGGAGAAGACTAATAGGGAAGAGGAGAAGGAGGCACAGAGCATTGCTGTGTTACCATATGTACAAGGGGTCACCGAACGTATTGGCAAAATTCTACGAAAAGCCGACATCAAACCAATTTTCCGAAGCAGAAACAAAATATCAGACATGCTCGGTTCTACCAAGGATGCAGTTGACAAACTACACACAGCTGGCGTGTATGAAATTGGTTGTGCGTGTGGATTAGTCTACATAGGTGAGACGGGACGTCCGATTAGCACAAGGCTCTCGGAACATGAAAGATATATCCGCCTGAAACAACACACTAAGTCAGCAGTGGCGGAACACCGAGACGAGTGCGGGAAACCAATATTTTTTCAAGAAGCCCGCGTCCTGGCGAAACAGCCTCTCACTTTCAAAAGAAAGATTAGAGAGGCGATAGAAATAGCCAAAAGACCCGCCAACATGAATAGAGAGGACGGGTACAAGCTTCCGAGGTCTTGGCTGCCTGCAATAGCAGGGCTACGGAGCGGCGGCAGAGCCGTGGCGGCCCATGCAGACACGCGGAGAGCCGCAGTAGTGGTCGCGAGCACACAAAGCAATGGCACGCCGCAGCCGGCTTCTGCACAGCATGTAAACAGTGTGACGTGACAGCCATCACCTGTTCGCTATTCGTCCGTCTCCTCCAGTGGGGTGGATTAATATAAAGACCAGTAGAAAACAGCTATTTCAGCCAATGACAGATAATAAAGGAAACACCAATAAAGCATACCTTTCACCCCTCCTCCTCCTCCTCCTTTTACAGCCAATCAAGTAACGACACGGTTTTCTCGTGCAGCTATTTAAGGAACCAAGTGTGTTTCATTCAGCAGTTTAACGTAAGGCCCTGATGAAGGCTAGCTGCAACGCTGGCCGAAACGTTGGCGCATTTTAAATTATGACGATGCGATCTGATACCCTGAATAATTTTATTGAAGATGACAACGGCCGCGGAAGCCTACGCTTACAGTATTAAAAATTGTTTCTCTTGAGGCAGCGTAACTGACGGCGTTCAAATACCCTGACTTAATTCATCCATTATTTTAGAGTGAGAGTCCTTAGTGACTTGCAATAAACTTTACAAACAATGTCTCGAAACTTTTTGTCGCTGTTACCCCCCACAAAATAATGAAAGGAAGAAATGTTATCGTTCACTACATTTTCGCTGTTCATGTAGTAAAACTTAAGCATCAGACATGCCGTTTTAATTTATTAATTCTTTACTACCAGCCCAAATCGCAATATATTTTGCAGCTGCAGTATCCCTATATACCATTTAATGTCCCTGTAAAATTGTTGCCGGCCGCGGTGGCCGAGCGGTTCTAGGCGCTTCATTCCGGAACCACGAGGCTGCTACGGTCGCAATTTCGAATCCTGCCTCGGGCAGGGATATGTGTGATGTCCTTGGGTTAGTTAGGTTTAAGTAGTTCTAAGTCTAGGGGACTGATGACCTCAGATGTTAAGTCCCATAGTGCTTAGAGCCATTTGAAACATTTGTAAAATTGTCATTGTACGACACACAGTTCAAGACATGACGTCATAAACATTAAGATGTTTTGCTTTTGCTTAAAATGGAGCGCAAATTACCCAGACTACATTCATGTAGTGTTTCGCAATGAGAGGAAGTAGGGACTTTCAAGAAACTTTAAGCGTAATCTCATACTTTTCCTAAACTTTTTCTCGCTTACATACTAACGTCAAATATTTAACACAGTAACTCATTCCTAAAGTATCAGGGTCAGTCGAATAAAACCGAACACCACAACGGAGCCACGGAATGGTTCTGTTCAAAAGTAGTTGCCACAGGCGTTAAGGCATTTATCCAAATTGGAGACTAGACGACGATCAGTGTTGCTGTTTCGCAGAACACTGTCGGCGGCTGGAGGACCGAAGTCCATGCATATCTTTCTTCAGGTCACCAAAGATGTGAAAATCGCACAGTGTTTTCCAGCCAAATCCCTGAAGCCTAACCTTTGTCCGATTGGCAGTGTGGTGGCGCGCATTACTGCACAACAGGATGATTCAGTCCGACAGCATGCCGACAGCCTGTGTGAAAACGGCAAAGCCAACTGTGGCAACATCCCAAGCTGTTAACACCAGTTCTGGTAACGTCATGGTGCGTTCTCATTCAGTTACAGGGGTCCTCTGCTCGTCGAGTACGGAACCACAATCAAAACAACAGCGCTATGAGGGCACTTGGCAGAAACTGAAACATGCTATGAAGTCAAGACGCCCAGGAATGCTGTCGGACGGAATCATCCTGTTGCACGATAACTCCTGCCGCCACACTGCCAATTGGACGAAGTCTACGCCCCAGATACTTTGTTGGGAAACATTGCAACATCCTCCGTACACCCCGGGTCTTAAGACGTGCTGTTTTCACATCTTGGACGACCTGAAGAAAGACAAGTTTCGACGTCTGTTTCAGTGAGGTGAGGGTGGGCGAAGGTGGATGCGATTGTGGATGCGTTAGCAGCCGACCGCATTATACGAAACGGGAATTCATCTTCTCGTCCCCTAGTGGAATAAATGTCTTACCGTGTGTGGTGACTGCATGGTTTTCATTGCCTCCCCCAATAATCAAACGTTTGAAGCTGTTTATTCTTTAAAGAATTGGGGGTTTACTGCCACACGCAGCATCGGATAACATTAGGAGTGTGTAACTGACGTCGGTTTATTTGCAACATAGACTAATTGCGAATTTCATTCACAGTTGTAATAGCTGGATTAAATCCTGCAACTCTCTCAGAAAACTCGTGTCTCTGTGAAGATCCGCCACCACCGAAAATTATTTGCCACACGTTTATGTATTCCGCCGCCGGCCGCGGTGGTCTAGCGGTTCTAGGCGCTCAGTCCGGAGCCGCGCGACTGCTACGGTCGCAGGTTCGAATCCTGCCTCGGGCATGGATGTGTGTGATGTCCTTAGGTTAGTTAGGTTTAAGTAGTTCTAAGTTCTAGGGGACTGAAGACCATAGATGTTAAGTCCCATAGTACTCAGAGCCATTTTTATGTATTCCGCCAGCTGTTGTCCAAAGTTGCAGCTGTACAGTCTAGAGACTTCGTAATTGAATTGTCTGCCTGGTTTCTTATGGTCGATACTGACTGTGATCCTTGTCCCACGACGAGTCCATTCCAGGTCTACGTTCAGTTCTAGCTCTTCTATTGCTCACTCGGTGGCGACTTCCCAAACCATAGCGTCGATTGTTATGTTTCGTGACAGTGTTTTTAAGGCTCCCAAAGCACCTGTCGAAGAAAATCTGGAGTTTGATGGTTAGGTCACGGGTTGTTGACGACGACGACGACGACGACGACGACTCACCCTCATACTCGGAGTGGATTTGACATAGGTATTAGGTATTGACTCTTGCCTATGTCGCCACATGACACCGGTGTGTGGATTTGATTATCAGTTCCCGCGAAATGAAATCTTAATTGACGTAGTTCAGGTGTCTGTCAGAAATGTGTAGGCTGTGCCTGGATGAAAGCTCTACTACTGCGATTGTTGGAACACGTGAGGCAATACTGACCCTATGACTTATCTTAGAAGAAAGATTAAGGAAAGGCAAACCTACGTTTCTAGCATGTGTAGATTTAGAGAAAGCTTTTGACACTGTTGATTGGAATACTGTCTTTCAAATTCTGAAGATGGCAGGGGTAGAATACAGGGAGCGAAAGGCTATTTACAATTTGTACAGAACGCAGATGGCAGTTATAAGAGTCGAGGGACATGAAAGGGAAGCAGTGATTAGGAAGGGAGTGAGACAGGGTTGTAGCCTCTCCCCGATGTTATTCAATCTCTATATTGAGCAAGCAGTAAAGGAAACAAAAGAAAAGTTCGGAGTAGGAATTAAAATCCATGGAAAAGAAATAAAAGCTTTGAGGTTCGCCGATGACATTGTAATTCTGTCAGAGACAGCAAAGGACATGGAAGAACAGTTGAAAGGAATGGGCAGTGTCTTGAAAGGAGGATATAAATTGAACATCAACAAAAGCAAAACAAGGATAATGGAATGTAGTCGAATTAAGTCGGGTAATGCTGAGGGAATTAGATTAGGAAATGAGACACTTAAAGTAGTAAAGGAGTTTCGCTATTTGGAGAGCAAAATAACTGATGATGGTCGAAGTAGAGAGGATATAAAATGTAGACTGGCAATGGCAAGGAAAGCGTTTCTGAAGAAGAGAAATTTGTTAACATCGCGTATAGATTTAAATGTCAGGAATTCGTTCTGAAGGTATTTGTATGGAGTGTAGCCATGTATGGAAGTGAAACGTGAACGATAAATAATTTGGACAAGAAGGGAATAGAGGCTTTCGAAATGTGGTGCTACAGAAAAATGCTGAAGATTAGATGGGTAGATCACATAACTAACGAGGAGGTATTGAATAGAATTGGGGAGAAGAGGAACTTGTGGCACAACTTGGCTAGAAGAAGGAATCGGTTGGTAGGACATGTTCTGAGACATCGAGGGATCACCAATTTAATATTGAAGGGCAGCGTGGAGGATAAAAATCGTAGAGGGAGACAAAGAGATGAATACACTAAGCAGATTCAGAAGGATGTAGGCTGCAGTAGGTACTGGGAGATGAAGAAGCTTGCACAGGATAGAGTAGCATGGAGAGCTGCATCAAACCAGTCTCATGACTGAAGACCACAACAACAACACTGCGATTATTAAGCAGTGCTGGGAGTTTTGTGCTAATTGGGTACGACAGTTGGCCATGCATACTGTAGCCAAAATTCGTGTTGTGCCGGTGAGAGTACGGGATATCTTAGCGCCCGTTCTGTTCCACAGCTAGAAGAGAGTGTTTGCGAGGAAGGAGCAGACGGGTTCGGCGATTCTATTTTAGCACTGTTCGGCAAAGGTTCGCATCCATCGTCACTACTGTCTAGATAAAAGGAGCGGCCTAATTTATCACGAACAGTATGTCAAGCAAACAAACCTAAATTGCAGACTGATTGCAGACTTCAAAGTATTCCAGATCATACTCGATAACGCAATGCATTACTTTTCTCTCTGCCTGCCATCACCAACGACTAGGTCATTATTGCTTCCCAGGTGTAGTTTCCATTTCTGAAACCGTACTGTTTTCCTCCAGTACATCTTCAACTTCTTTCTGTTCGTAGCTATATTATTTTTGGTAATAGTTTATTAAAGTGGGTTATCAAACTAGTCGTCTGATAGTTTTCATATTTACCGCACGTACCTTTTTTGACCACATAATGAAAATGCTTTTCCGAAAGTTTGTGATTAGTAATCCGCTCCTCAGGTTTTTCATGCTAACCCGAATAAGCTAATTCCTATACCTTCCACAGATTTCAGTAACTGCAAAATTCCATTAACTACTGCTGTTTGTTTGAGCTCAGGTCATATAGTGCTGTGTCAAATTCTGACCACATTAATGGATCACTTATTTCTTCCTCTTTATCTCCAGTCACACCTTGGGACAGGTCCGTCGATATATTCTTGCCTTTCTTGTGCGTTTTGTATAGGTTCAACACCTTTTAAGTTAACATCTTTACCTACTATTACTATCCCAAAGCAAAGTTTGATGTTCCTGTGGAAGTCTTCGATTAAAACCTCTGGGTTGAGAGGCTGTGGAATATGTTCTTCTTCTCCTCCTCCTAGTTTTTACGTCATATCTTCAAGGGGCCGGGGAAGTTAATCTGGGTTTGGGAATGGTGGTGCTATAAGATGGCCAGATATCCTCCCTGTCGTTACAATGTAAGGTATTTCACGAAATAAAGATGTACATAGAGGCCGTGTCGTTGAATATCCCACAAACAAGGCATTGCTGTTTCTTTCTGGTGGATAGGCGAAATTCACCTTGCAGTCATCTACTTAAGAAAGGCCATTGTTCGCTACTTTGATTGAATTACACTATGTGATCAAAAGTATCCAGATACCTGGCTGAAAATGACTTAAAAGTTCGTGACGCCCTCCATCGGTTATGATGGAATTAAATATGGTATTGGCCCACCCTTAGCCTCGATGACAGCTTCCACTCTCGCAGACATACGTTCAATCAGGTGCTGGAAGGTTTCTTGGGGACTGGCAACCCATTCTTCACAGAGTGCTGCACTGAGGAGAGGTATCGATGTCGGTCGGTGAGGCCTGGCACGGCCTTCCAAAACATTCCAAAGGTGTTCTATAGGATTCAGGTCAGACCTCAGTGCAGACCAGCCTCTTACAGGGATGTTGTTCTCGTGTAACCACTCCGCCACAGGCTGTGCATTATGAACAGGTGCTCGATCGTGTTGATAAGATGCAATCGCCATCCCCGAATTGCTCTTCAACAGTGGGAAGCAAGAAGGTGCTTAAAACATCAGTGTTGGCCTGTGCTGTGATAGTGTCACGCAAAACAACAAGGAGAGCAAGCCTCCTCAGTGAAAAACACGACCATACCATAACACCATCACCTACGAATTTTACTGTTGGCACTACACTCGCTGGCAGATGACGTTCACTGGGCATTCGCCATACCCACACCTTGCTATCGGATCGCCACATTGTGTACCGTGATTCGTCACTCCACACAACGCTTACCCTCCTTACATCGAGCGAAGCGTCGTTTGGCATTTACCAGTGTGATGTGTGGCTTATGAACAGCCGCTCGACAATGAAATCAAAGTTTTCTCACCTCACGCCTAATTGTCATAGTACCTGCAGTGGATCGTGATGGAGCTAGGAATTCCTGTGTCGTGGTCTGGATAGATGTCTGCCTATTACGCATTACGACCCTCTCCAACTGTCGGCGGTGTCTGTCAGTCAACAGACGAGGTCGGCCTGTACGCTTTTGTGCTGTAGGTGTCCCTTCACGTTTCCACTTCACTGTCACATCGGAAACATTGGGGTGTTTAGGGATGTGAAAATCCTGCGTACAGACCTATGACACTAAAACATTGCATCAAAACAATGCTGTGAAATGTCGGGAAAAAAACCGCAAATTGGCATTTATAAGAAGAGGAACAACACCAGAATTGCAACAGGAGCGTAATATGTAGAAAATCGTCCACGCAACCTGCCACTGAAGATGCCTTGCCGAAAATAAAGGCGAAATGCGTTTGGCACGAAAATTGTATTTCATTCAGTTGTAGTCAGACGGTCCATGAAGTAAAAATTATCAATATACCGTAATATTACACGCAATCGAGGAAGGCAGGACTACAAAAATTGAAGATGTTTCCTGTGTATTTTCCATGATTAATGTAAAAGGGTTGTACAAAGTAAGTTCTAACATGGAAATAAAGCGTTTACCGACACATGGCCATAAAACATTTCTGGAACCCAGTTTCCAGAGGGTGGGGAGCCAGTGTCCCGTCTCGATTGATGACCGGTTTTACCAGTCAGCTAACTGATATTTGGAGTTACAATTCTACCATCCTGAGAAAACCAGCTATGTCCGTTGGATACTGCTCAACGCTTCTTTTAATAGCTTCTCTAGTCTCACGATTTTCAAGGGACTCCATTTTGTCAACGCGATTTTCATCATCGACGATTGTTATATCCTCCTCAACATTACCTTCAACACTGCAATCATCGTCGTCTAATTTCATTGCCTCCACATTCGCCTCCTCCTCCAGCATCACTTTCATCTTTTCAGTGAAGTATCCAAAGAACCTCCATGTCCGATAATCTTTTCCTTGCCATTTTCAGTTAATGTGATAATTAAATAATGATAATTGTTGTTGGGTTCACTAGTACAGTTTTATATTACTATAAAACATTCACAGTAACACTTTACAGGCTAAGTGGTGCCCCATTAAGGCTCCTAGTGAAAAACACCACCTCTACTGGATAGGTCTCTCCCAAACGTTAGTGGGAATATATGACTCATCTTCGCCCAGCCGAAACCGCTGAGGATATATATTTGAAATTTGGAGAGGTTGTTGG
Source organism: Schistocerca cancellata (assembly GCF_023864275.1). Classification (NCBI taxonomy): domain Eukaryota; kingdom Metazoa; phylum Arthropoda; class Insecta; order Orthoptera; family Acrididae; genus Schistocerca; species Schistocerca cancellata. Next base: position 130,769,957 of record NC_064635.1, read on the forward strand.
TCTTATTACGTAACCGTCGTATAAGAAGGGATTTTACGAAATTGCACCCCTAAGGGGATGAAATAGAGAATGGCAGTTTTTTTGAAAATGTGTCGCTATTAAGGCAATCAAGATAGACGTACGAAAATTGATATTTACGTTTGTCGGTAGGAAATAAAGAAATAGGTTCTTCAGCGTTTTTGAAAATTTGACCCCAATGGGGATGAAATAGTGTGTTTTTTTAAAAAAAATAAATCATTATGAAAGTGTTTTATCTACGATAATTACTATTAGACTTTTCAGTTACAAATAAAGAAATATGTGTTTTAGTGTTTTTGGAAGTTCAACTCCTGTGGGGGTGAAATAGGTGGTTGAAAGTTTTTACGGAAATACTTAATTACGCAAGCATTTTTGAAGCTAAATCTATGAAAATTTGTATTTGGCTTCTCTGTTAGAAATGAAGAAATGTGTTTTTCACTGTTTCTTGAAATTCTATCCGTAAGGGAGTGAAATAAGAGATGAAAATCTTTAGTAAAATATTTCGTTCTATAAAAAAACAGACCTAAATATATAGGAATTGGTATTAAATTTCTGTTAGACCGAAAAAACAAAGTGGATGAAGGTTTCTATGGAAATATCACCACAAGAACGCGAAAGGCATGACTACCAAAAACCAGAATCGTTTCTTGGGCAGAATTACATTCGAAAAAGGCCATGCTTCTATGGCCTTAATCAGGATGAAAAGTTTAGAAGTTGTTGCCATTTGTGAGCAACATAATAATTCGATAAAGAAAAACAAAAATCTGTGCCGACCGTACAGTCTATGTGAGTGAAGCAGCGGGCGCTACGTTAGTTTAAAATAAAAAATTACTGCTATCGCTTAGAAACGTTTAAAAGAGAAATGAGTGTGGAATACAGTAACGCATCAAAGTAATCCACTGTTACTTACTCCTTGGCGCTACAGCCCATGCAGGGCCTTGGCCCCTCTGATGATCACAGCCCAGCCCTGACGATTTTCTGCTCGTTTCCTCCATCTCCCGACGCCAACCTTTCTCAAATCATTTTCCACATGCTGCAGCCATCAATTCCGGCTCCTATTGCCACCTGTATTTACTGTATCTCTTTTTGACAGCTCGATCCCCTGTCATTCGCACTACATGGCTTAGCCATCGTTATCTGTTACACTTAATTTCAGTCACCAAGTCAGGATATCTATACAGTTCTTCAAATTCCTTGTTTCTCCTTATCCTCCATTGCCCCGCCTCATACACGGCTCCAAAAATCTTTCTTAATATTTTCCTCTCCCATCTTCTCAAGAGCTCTTCTTCTGCTACAGTCATTGTCAATGTTTCTGAGCCGTACATTACCACTGTTCGATAGACAGTCACCTTCGATTTTCTGCTCAGGCTACGTGACTGAAGCATCTTGATCAGGACCCAGTAAGGTCTATTTCCTGCAGCAAATCTAGATTTTATTTCTTCTCTTATTCTGCTATCCTCGGTAACCAGCACTCCCAGGTATTGGAACTTCTCACGTCTCTCATAGTTGCTTCTATTCAACTTATTATATTTCTCTTTAACAACAGCATTTTTCGTGGAAGCAAAGAGATTCTGTGTTTTTGTGCTGTTTACTCTAAGTCCCAACTGTTCTGCCTCCTTTTCCAGTCTGCCATATCCTTCTTCCATTTCTTTCAAACTTCTAGACAGCATACACACATCATTGGCATAAGCTAGATTTTGGTGCATACGGTTAAACAGAGTGCCACCTCGGTTATCAGTCTCCACCCTTCGCATCACACTTTCCAACACAGTGTGACGAAAATGGTACTGAAACAGAGGATGACAGACTAAAGGCCGAAATACTAAATGTCTTTTTCCAAAGTTGTTTCACAGAGGAAGACTGCACTGTAGTTCCTTCTCTAGATTGTCGCACAAATGACAAAATGGTAGATATCGAAATAGATGACAGAGGGATAGAGAAACAACTAAAATCGCTCAAAAGAGGAATCTGGACCTGATGGGATACCAGTTCGATTTTACACAGAGTACGCGAAGGAACTTGCCCCCCTTCTTGCAGCGGTGTACCGTAGGTCTCTAGAAGAGCGTAGCGTTCCGAAGGATTGGAAAAGGGCACAGGTTATCCCCATTTTCAAGAAGGGACGTCGAACAGATGTGCAGAACTATAGACCTATATCTCTAACGTCGATCAATTTTGGAACACGTATTGTGTTCGAGTATAATGACTTTTCTGGAGACTAGAAATCTACTCTGTAGGAATCAGCATGGGTTTCGGAAAAGACGGTCATGTGAAACCCAGCTGTCGCTATTCGTCCACGAGACTCAGAGGGCCATAGACACGGGGTCACAGGTAGATGCCGTGTTTCTTGACTTCCGCAAGGCGTTCGATACAGTTCCCCACAGCCGTTTAATGAACAAAGTAAGAGCATATGGACTATCAGACCAATTGTGTGATTGGATTGAGGAGTTCCTAGATAACAGGACGCAGCATGTCATTCTCAGTCTTCCGAAGTAAGAGTGATTTCAGGTGTGCCGCAGGGGAGTGTCATAGGACCGTTGCTATTCACAATATACATAAATGACCTGGTGGATGACATCGGAAGTTCACTGAGGCTTTTTGCAGATGATGCTGTGGTGTATCGAGAGGTTGTAACAATGGAAAATTTTACTGAAATGCAGGAGGATCTGCAGCGAATTGACGCATGGTGCAGGAAATGGCAATTGAATCTCAGTGTAGACAAGTGTAATGTGCTGCGAATACACAGAAAGATATATCCTTTATCATTTAGCTACAAAATAGCAGGTCAGCAACTGGAAGCAGTTAATACCATAAATTATCTGGGAGTACGCATTAGGAGTGATTTAAAATGGAATGATCATATAATGTTGATCGTCGGTAAAGCAGATGCCAGACTGAGATTCATTGGAAGAATCCTAAGGAAATGCAATCCGAAAACAAAGGAAGTAGGTTACAGTACGCTTGTTCGCCCACTGCTTGAATACTGCTCAGCAGTGTGGGATCCGTACCAGATAGTGTTGATAGAAGATATAGAGAAGATCCGGAGAGCAGCGCGCTTCGTTACAGGATCATTTAGTAATCGCGAAAGCGTTACGGAGATGATAGATAAACTCCAGTGGAAGACTCTGCAGGAGAGACGCTCAGTAGCTCGGTACGGGCTTTTGTTAAAGTTTCGAGAACATACCTTCGCCGAAGAGTCAAGCAGTATATTGCTCCCTCCTACGTATATCTCGCGAAGAGATTAGAGCCCACACAGAGGCATACCGACAATCCTTCTTTCCACGAACAATACGAGACTGGAATAGAAGGGAGAACCGATAGAGGTACTCAAGGTACCCTCCGCCACACACCGTCAGGTGGCTTGCGGAGTATGGATGTAGCTGTAGATGTTGAAGATTAGCGTGGATAACCCTGTCTTAATCCTTGGTTGACCTCAAATTCTTTAGAAAGTTTTCCTTCTACTTTTACCTGGCATTTTGTGCTGGTGAGGGACCTTTGTACTAGTCTGGTAAGTTTACTTGGGAATCCCATTACATTAAGGTGTCATACAGCTTTTTCCTTTTAACACTATCATAGGGCTGTTTAAACATCTGGTCTGTTGTTGATCTGCCCCTTCGAAAACCCGCTCTGGTAGTATCCGAGTATTTCTTCTGTAATTGGTGTAAGTCTCATAGCAGTGGCTTTGGCTAATACTTTGTACACCACGCTGAGTAAAGCAATACCGCGATAATTTTCAGTGTTTGCTTTGTCCTTGTTCTTATGAATCGGGCATATAATGGCCATGTTCCACTGGTCTGGCATCTCTTCCTTTTCCCATATTTCCACCATCAGCTGATGTACCAATCTTGTTAGATGCTCACCTCCACCCTTGATCATCTCTGCAGAAATGTTATCGTTACCTGGAGCCTTATTATTCCTTAGACTTTTAATTTCTTTCCTAACTTCCTCCTCTATTGTTGGTATAGGTACAGGTCTTTCATCCTGACTAACATTCTGCCACAGTTGGTGATTTGTTTCATTTTCTTCCAGAACTTCTCTTTCTGAAGTGACATTCGGCCCATCAGTCTACAATCTGTTCTTCTCCTCCTATAAAATTTCCTTCTTTATCTCTGCAGCATACCGTACGTTGTTGGAAGCCTTTCTTCAGTTCCTGAACTCTCTTGTAGAATTTTCTTACTTCTTGATCATTGCATTCTTCTTCTAGCTCCGTAATCCATCTCCTCTTTAATTCTCGCTTCTTTCTTCTGCAAATCCTATCTGCCTCTTTTCCTTTTCTTCGTGAATTCTTGTGTATTAGATCTTGTTGTCCTATTTATCATTTTCTTCCTTGCCTCATTTCTCTCTTCCACTGCCTTTTTACAATCTTCATCTTACCATCCTGCCCTTCTCACCCTTTTTTCTAAGCCTAAGACTTCTTCTGCAGTTTCTTGAAGAGCTTCTTTAATCATACTCCACTTCCCTTCAATGCTTTCCAGAGCTTGGCTTTGTTAGGCTCACACTTTTCGGATACTCCCCTCTCTTTCAATTTTGAAACATTGTATCTTCGCGGAGCTTTTCTCTTCCCTCTGGATCTATAGACGGCTATGCGTTGTCTGTATTTCATTTTTACCATATAATGATCCGAAACGCAGTCAGCCCTCCTGCAGCTATCAACTTCAAGGATGTCAGACGCATGTCCCCTGTCGATTACCACAGCGTCAATTTGATTAAAAGTAGTGCTATCTGGCGAGCGCCATGTAGCTCTCCTATGTTCTTTCTCTGGAGCCATGTACTCTTCATTACCATTGCATTGCCCAGGGCAAAGTCTATAAGTCTTTGTCCATTTTTATTCGACATCTCATGCAGGCTTTCATTTCCTACTCTTTCTCTAAAGGTTTCTTCTATTCCCACTTTTGCATTGAAGCTACCTATCACTATCTTTACATCATTCCTCGGTATGCCTTCTAATTCCTGTTCCAGCCGACCATAAAACTCATCTTTCACTTCATCCTCATCGTCTTCTGTGGGTGCATACACACATACTAGAGTGATGTTGAAGACGCGAGCCTTCATTCTCAAAGTACACATCCTTTCATTTATAGGGTTAAAATTTATGACTGCTGCTTTATACTTATTGTCTGCAAGAAAGCCAGACTTCTCGATCAGGACACGCTAAAAACCACGGATCAAGGCAGTCAGTCAGATGCATCATTTCTTTATCTCCGAAAAAGTTTGACTCAGTACCACTCGTACGTTTATTGTCGAAAGTACTCTCTTATGGAATATAAAGTGAAATTTGTAATTGAATTGAGGATTTTTTGATAGGGAGGACGCAGCATATTATCTTGGATGGAGAGTGATTGTCAGGTGTATTTAACGGCATGTGTGTTTCGGGGAATTGGGTTTGGACACTTGGCTGTTCGTGTTGTATAAAGCCCTTGCAGACAACATTAATAGTAACCATAGACTTTTCGCGGATTTCTACGGTTGCCTGTAATGAAGTACTGTCAGAAAATAGCTGTACAAATATTCAGTCGGATCTTGGTAAGATTTCAAAGTGGTGCAAGGATTGGCTACTTATTTTAAATATTGATAACTGAAACTGTACATTTCACAAATCGGAAAATATCAAGTCACGATATTGGAATCGGTCATCTCATACAAATACGTGTGAATAACACTTTTTACGGTATGAAATTGAACGATCACATTGGCTCAGTCGTAGGTAAGGCAGGTGGCAGACTTCTGTTCACTAGTGGAATACTAGGGAAATACAGTCTAAAAAAAGAAATTCCTTACAAAACCCTCTTGCGACCCACCATAGACTACTGCTCGTGTGTGTGGGACCCGTACCAAACAGGACTAACAAGGGGCTACAGACAAGTGCAGCACGGGATGGTCACAGGTGTGTTTTACCTGAGAGAGTGTGTCACTGAGATGCTGAGAAGAAACTGAATTGTCAGACGCTTGAAGATAGACGCAGAATCTCGTGAAAAAGCCTACTTATGAACAGTAACCAGCTTTAAATGATGGATGTAAGAGCATACTATAAGCCCCTGTGCACCGCCCCAGCAGGGTTCGAATAGACTAAATGCAGTACACGTAGGTATTTACGCATTCATTCCTCCCATGCTGCAGTCTTGGATGGAGCAGTATGAAGACTTAACAACTGGGACAACATGAACTGTTGTGAACTTCCAAATGTTTACAGAGTGTGTACGTAGTTAGAGGTATACCTCAACTCACCCTTTTATAGTGCACAAAGGTAAGAATCCAGGCTTAAATTACAGGATACTTCCCAGCTTTTGCCTTCCGTAGGGTTTCCTCAAAGGAACGGCACTTGGCAACTTATTCACCAACCAGTAAACCAGTCAGTCTTTAAAGAATCGAAGTCCCATTCAGAAAACAGCTCCAAACTTCTGATTGCAGATGAGTTAATGTGATAAATTTCTAAAGTTAAGCATTTAAGTGAGAAAATTTTTAGAAGAGGTTTGAAATTTTGTCCAGAGTTCGTTGGAAGTCGTTACGTGCTCTCGTTATCAAATACTAGACGATTATAGTCTAGTTTTTCATGCATCTCAGTGTTTATTGCGTCATGTCTCCTGTACTGTATGCAGTACAATGATATAAATTTTGCAAGTACCTTCAGTAGTGTATGTGGATACTGTCTTCAAAATGTGTTGTGAAGAGAGGTAGCAGTAAAGAAATAATAAATTGAAACGTCATGCCTGGTGTTACTGCGTGAACAGTGAAAATGTAGTAAACGTAAACACTCTTCATTTCACCAGTTTGTGGATGCGGCAAAGAAAAAGTTTCGTAAAGGTGGAGCGCTACTATTTTCAAATACTGGATGAATATAGTTTGGGTATTTTTGCGCGCCTTGAGTCACGCTCTCTCGGCACATATTCGTTTACGGTACACAGTTGCGAACTGTAATACTTGCCCTACTGAGTTAAGCCTTTAACATAAGATGAGCAGAGTATGACAGCATTTTAAATTTTAAAATTCGGCCAGTAATTATACGAGATACTGAAAAGAGATTTTTTCGTCCCTGGAAGCCGTTGGATAGACAGCCCGCAACTTTGTAGCGGATGACCGTGCCCCGTGTTAACCTGTCGGTAATATAGGTGCGCCCCAATAACAGCACAGTACATTCGTAAGAGCACACTGTTTGCCAGCTTTTTTGTTAGTAGATAATACGTCTCGCATCCGGTAACGGATAACTGCGAATTTGCAATTTTGTATCATAACTGCGCCGAATTCCGAAGTTTGTTGATGGTACTCTTTTTTATGAAATAGCCTTTTATAATCTTTAATATTCCTCACACCGATGCACTAAACCACAATGGGCTGGTTGGTTTTCAGATTTTGAAATATTCTTGTTGAAAGTTATATTAGTCTTGCATATAAATATAGGATGTTGGTATTCGTAATGGTAGAGACAGGAGCTATAAAATTTCAAGCGATACCCTGCTGTTTTTCACAAAATAGTCTTCTCCTGGATACTTGTGAAACTTAAATTTTCTTTTTTCTGTCGTCTTATATTTTTCTTACCCTTTTCCGTAAAGAATAGTGCCACGTCTTTAGGATAAGTGATATCTGTCTTTAGGTAGATGACAAGTAATCTTCTGATGATTTAAAATGCCTTCACACCTTTTAAAATAAATAAATCATTCACTAGTTTTGTTGAGAAGACAGACTTCTACGTGTAATATTCATCCGCGTGTTTCCAGAAAAGAACCGTCTCTGTTTGAACACTGACCTTTCTCATGGTTGGAAAGTGTGTGACCATCGCTGCCTTTCCCGGACAAAATGTCCGCATCATGCAAGTAATTTGGGACGTGCATCAGTGAAGCACTGAATTTTCAAGCTATATTTTCCCGTTTTGTTTGGCATACACGTTCTAAGCCCGCACCTTCCAAGGTTCAAGCATTTTATCTACACACACTGTTGCAGATACAGATTAACAAAGTTGACTATTTCCAATGAAATGCGCAAAGATATGTGAAATTGCTGCTGACCTGTCTGCTTTCTTTCCTCTCGATCGTCCGGGTTGTCAAATCGTAATGCAGGTAGTAAAAACAGAACCATTGTTTACTAACAGTGCTTCCGAAAGCAACTCACTGCCTGTTCCGTTGGTTGCAAATAAGTTGTAAAAAGGTTGGTTCTCTGATTTGAAAATGCCTGACTTCACTAATGGTTCCAGCCTACAGTTCAATGATGTCAACAACCTGTAGCTAAATAATCATTAGCGTACTGTGCTCTAAGCTTGGATGTTTTCGTATTTATCGACAGGATGAATATCTTGGGCAACGGATTCCATACTTCCTACAGGAAGATTTTCGCAGAGACTTTTCGTAGCTTTTTTTCTCTCCTCCTCCTCCAAAATTTAAGTTACCGCCACTATTTAAAATTCCACGGACGCCTAGATTTTTGAAACCAACAATGAAGTATATAAATGTCTTAAGCTAACCGAAATCGTGATTAGTACAGTCATTTACTTCAGAATTTGCTCGGCTGGAGGCAGGTTACTTAGCGTTCACGGAAATAAGCACTGCTCATGTAAGAGTCTAGTCTTACGACATATTACAAAACTCAACGAATTTTTTTTTTTTTTTTCCCCTCAGTCTTGTGACTGGTTAGATGCGCCCTGCCACGAATTGCTACCCTGTGCCTTGCAATCTACGTATTCAGTTATTTGCTGGGTGTATTCCAATCTCTGTCTTCCTCTAAAAGTTTTACCGCCTAAAGCTCCCTATAACACCATGAAAATTATTCCGCGATGTAACAAATGTCCTGCCATCCTGTTCCTCCTCCTCCTCCTCCATGCTTTGCATATATTTCTGATTCTACTGAAAGTCTCCTGATTCCTTATCTTATCAGTCCACCCAATTTCCGATAATCTTCTGTAGCATCACATATCAAATTCTTCGATTCTCTCCTGTTTCGCTCTTCCCACAGTCCATGTTTCACTGTCATACAGTGCTGTGCTCCAGCGTACATTCTCAGATATTTCTTCCTCAAATTAAGACCTATGTTTGATATTAGTAAACTTCTCTTGGCCAGGAATTCCCGTTTCTGCCAATGCTAGTCTGCTTTTGATGTCGTCCGTGCTCCGTCCGTCATGGGCTGTTTTGCTGCCGAAGTAGTAAAATTTCTTTAAGAAGTGCTGGTGCCTCACGCTGCTACATAGGATCTGCGGAAGAAAGGACGCGCTTATTGCGTATTCTACACGTCCTTTTTCTACTGAGATACATTTTGTGTAGAAAAGGGTGTTTGAAACAACACTATAACTGATTTTAAACTAAATTTTACAGACCGTATCTTTTCATTGCAAATGTCAGTCATGATGATCTGGGCCTGCAGTGCGATGGTATAGTATTACATCGCTGAGAGAGAATACGTATGAAGTCAGCGATAATCAGGAGTAATTCCGTTTGTGGCTGTAATGGCTGAAGATTAACAGTCGAATATTGTGTCGCAGTTACTTGATACATTGTCGGCATCATCCTATTCCGGGCCCCTTTCTTTTGCATCACAAAACATTGCGTTTATAGACCGCGCGAGACGTCATTATATTTAAACCAATAACTCTGTCTGCTGACTAGTGTCCGCATCCATTTGCAGGAATACTGTTCAGTTTCTTTATGGCAATGGTTATATTCCCTGTAAAGGTTTGTTTATTATAATGGCGAAAACTACTGCAGATTTTGGTGGCGCCGAAAGATATGTAAATGGATGTGAGATTTCATTCGACGGGTAAAAGTTTTTCAAAAACACAAATTTGCGAACGCTATTTTTGCGATTATCAGAGAATTTGCAAGCTGAAGGAATGATATCGTTACTTAAGAGACGCGAATGCTGTTCTGTTTGCTAGTATTTATTTGTGTCTAAATATGACGAACTGAATGATAAGTCATTCTATACCCACCTCGCAAAGATACGTTGGTCCTCAGATATAGAACTCGATAGTGACGAAGATTTTGAGATGACGGAATGTAAAAATCTAACTCACTGTGCAAGTTTTCTCCGTGACCAATTCGTCTTGATATTTTTCGATACCTGTACTGGCTACGCAAAAGCTATAAAACATAAGCGTGTAATATATAAAAACTGGGCATTGTGAATGGAAATGAGTATCATTTTTATAAGAGCGTAATGAAACAATTCGCACGTATTGTCGACGTATAAGCAGAAAACTAAATCGTGTCAGACTGATATTTCGTTTTTTTTCTCCAATGGATGCGACGCTGCGTGACTCACAGTGCAACAAAATCACACTTCACAGAGAAACTGAAATTCTGACGTTTCTAAAAAGAAAGCACTGTCAGTACAATGCTTCAAACGATCACACTAATATTGAAAATTTCGGGAAAGTTACATTAGATGTACTACTAAAAGAGAGCCGGAGGCACAGTTACAGAAACCAGTACCCCTTTGTAAGGGGACCAAAAATGGTGTAATCACAGGAAGAGAAGCGCGGAGTGTATGGAGGGTGGCCGAGAATTTTCCATTTGAATTTCTGCAGGAGTGCCGCGACTGTCGGTCTTGGGAGGCTTTGCGTTGTCGTGGAGCAGAATGACCCCACGGATGAGATTTCCTGCTGGTTTTGATTTCTCCGCTTGGCGAAGGGAGGTCAAGGTTTGCGCGTAATGCGTTGCATTCGCTCTTGCCCCGTGCTGCAGGAAGTGAATCAGAAGAGGGCCATCTTGGTCGAAGGAGAACTTCAGCATAAGGGCAAAAGATTCGCCTTGGACGACGACGTCCAGCAGCAGCTGTACGTATGGAACTGGTTCACATCGCATCCCCGGGAATTTTATGAGACAGCCATTCACCGCCTTGTGTCACAGTGGGACAAGTGTCTCAACAGCCGGGGTCAATACTTTTAACATGCAGGTTTTGGTTGCAGTAATTATGCCTCTGGCTCGTTTCTTTTCGAACACCCCTTATAGTAAGGCAAGAAGTGATTCATTGTTCAAATCTGTGCTCGATTTAAGCAGTAACCGAGCAAAACTGTAAATGTCTGCTCCACTTCTCATAGTGCGTAATGGTAGAAACTCGGCATTTTGCCCTCCGTCATATGACTTAGTTATAGGGGAGGTTAGAGACTGTGTGTGTGTGTGTGTGTGTGTGTGTGTGTGTGTGTGTGTTGCCTAACGGTACTTCATTCTCGCCGCGGGGTTGCCCTCTTCGGTGTTGTCTCCCTCTGTATACCGCCGCCCTTTTCCTGGCCATCTCTGCGTGTGTATTGCGTGGCGCCCTCCCTGGCAGAGAGAGAGAGAGAGAGAGGGAGCCAGTCGTAACTGTGGGCGGCGGCAGCGCGCACTGCGGAAGCGCTGCGCCTCCTGACTGTTGGCCCGCGGCCGTGCCGGCAGGCGATGCAGTACTTCGTGGGCGGCGTGCCAATCACGGCGGCGGCGGTGGAGCCGCTGTTCGCGGCGGCGCCGGCGCCCGGCATGCTGCCCATGTACCTGCCCGTGTTCCCGCCGCCGCCGCCCCCGCACGCGCACCCGCACCCGCTGCTGCTGTACCGGCCCGCGGCCGCACCGCCGCCCGTGCTGCCGCTGGGCGTGCCGCTGCAGTACCTGCCCGCCGCCCCCGCGCCCGCCGCGCCGCCACCGCCTCCGCCGCTGCCGTCGCCGTTCCGCGCGGTGCGGCCCGCGCAGTTCGGCGCCGGTGCCGCCGCTGCCGCCGCCGCCGCGGCCGCTGCAGCTGCCGCCGCCGCAGCTGCCGCGCCTCCGCCCCCGCCGCCGTGTTGCCCGCACTCCAAGCCGCCGCCCCCGGCGTCCGTCACCGGGCCGCCCACGGCCTCTTCCGCCTCGTCGTCGTCGTCCTCCACCGCCGACGGGCAGCACCAGCACCAGCCGCCCGTGCCCTCTCCGGGCCCGGGGCCGCCTCCGCCCCCGCCGCCTCCGTCTACCGCGGCGGCGACTTTGACGCCTGCAACTCCGGCCGCCGCGGCGGTGAAGGCGAGCGTGGCGGTGGCGGCCGGTGCCGTCACCACCACTGTGTCCGCGCCGAGCAACGCCTCTGTCAGGCAGGTTAGTACAACCAGAAAGCAGCAATGCAAAAAGAAGCCTATGTAACCTCTTGTCTACCACGAGATCATTGGAGCACATGATCAGACTGGAAAAAAGAACGCCATCCCTGTTACCTACAAAAGAAAGGTTCAAGCTTTTGCCTCATGAAACGAATATCATAGCAAAGAAATTCCACATAGTAATCGACAGACATTATCCCCTAAAGTTATCTCACGCAGCCTCTTCATTTCACCCTTTCCCCCAAACTTTAACGCCTTTTCCTCCTTCCCTCCCCATTCTTTGTTCCCCTATTTTCCTCTCTGCTCCCTTAGTTCTCACCTCTCTCCCTGTTTGCCTTTCTCCTCTTTCCCCTTATCCTCTTTCATCCATTCCCTCATTCCCCCTGCTTGCTCTCCCTTTCACCTCTCTTGCTCTCCCTTTCGCTCCTCTCTTGCTCTCCCTTTCGCTCCTCTCTTGCTCTCCCTTTCGCTCCTCTCTTGCTCTCCCTTTCTCTCCTCTCTTGCTCTCCCTTTCTCTCCTCTCTTCCTCTCCCTTTCGCTCCTCTCTTGCTCTCCCTTTCGCTCCTCTCTTGCTCTCCCTTTCTCTCCTCTCTTGCTCTCCCTTTCTCTCCTCTCTTGCTCTCCCTTTCTCTCCTCTCTTGCTCTCCCTTTCTCTCCTCTCTTGCTCTCCCTTTCTCTCCTCTCTTGCTCTCCCTTTCTCTCCTCTCTTGCTCTCCCTTTCTCTCCTCTCTTGCTCTCCCTTTCTCTCCTCTCTTGCTCTCCCTTTCTCTCCTCTCTTGCTCTCCCTTTCTCTCCTCTCTTGCTCTCCCTTTCTCTCCTCTCTTGCTCTCCCTTTCTCTCCTCTCTTGCTCTCCCTTTCTCTCCTCTCTTGCTCTCCCTTTCTCTCCTCTCTTTCTCTCCCTTTCTCTTGCTCTCCCCTTTTCTCCTCTCTTGCTCTCCTCTCCTCTCTTGCTCTCCTCTCTCGCCCCCCACCCTTTCTCTCTCCTCTCTCTCGCCCCCACCCTTTCTCTCTCCTCTCTCTCGCCCCCCACCCTTTCTCTCTCCTCTCTCTCGCCCCCCACCCTTTCTCTCTCCTCTCTCTCGCCCCCCACCCTTTCTCTCTCCTCTCTCTCGCCCCCCACCCTTTCTCTCTCCTCTCTCTCGCCCCCACCCTTTCTCTCTCCTCTCTCTCTCTCCCCCACCCTTTCTCTCTCCTCTCTCTCGCCCCCTCCCCAATCTCTCTCGCCCCCTCCCCAATCTCTCTCGCCCCCTCCCCAATCTCTCTCGCCCCCTCCCCAATCTCTCTCGCCCCCTCCCCAATCTCTCTCGCCCCCTCCCCAATCTCTCTCACCCCCTCCCCAATCTCTCTCGCCCCCTCCCCAATCTCTCTCGCCCCCTCCCCAATCTCTCTCGCCCCCTCCCCAATCTCTCTCGCCCCCTCCCCAATCTCTCTCTCGCCCCCTCCCCAATCTCTCTCTCGCCCCCTCCCCAATCTCTCTCTCGCCCCCCCCCAATCTCTCTCTCGCCCCCTCCCCAATCTCTCTCTCGCCCCCTCCCCAATCTCTCTCTCGCCCCCTCCCCAATCTCTCTCTCGCCCCCTCCCCAATCTCTCTCTCGCCCCCTCCCCAATCTCTCTCTCGCCCCCTCCCCAATCTCTCTCTCGCCCCCTCCCCAATCTCTCTCTCGCCCCCTCCCCAATCTCTCTCTCGCCCCCCTCCCCAATCTCTCTCTCGCCCCCTCCCCAATCTCTCTCTCGCCCCCTCCCCAATCTCTCTCTCGCCCCCTCCCCAATCTCTCTCTCGCCCCCTCCCCAATCTCTCTCTCGCCCCCTCCCCAATCTCTCTCTCGCCCCCTCCCCAATCTCTCTCTCGCCCCCTCCCCAATCTCTCTCTCGCCCCCTCCCCAATCTCTCTCTCGCCCCCTCCCCAGTCTCTCTCGCCCCCTCCCCAGTCTCTCTCTCTCTCTCTCTCTCTCTCTCTCTCTCTCTCTCTCTCTCTCTCTCTCTCTCTCTCTCTCTCTCTCTCGCCCTCCCCCTCTCTTGCATCTTTTCGCCCCCTCTGTGTCTTGCATCTTGCCGCCCCCACTTTTCTCTCTCTTGCCCCCACTTTTCTCTCTCTTGCCCCCACTTTTCTCTCTCTTGCCCCCACTTTTCTCTCTCTTGCCCCCTCTACTTTCAGTCCCCCCCCCCCCCCCACGTCTGTTGGCTCCCCTTACCTCGCTCGTTGCTCTCCCATTGCTCTCCTCCCGCCCCCTTCTTCTGTCATTTATGCACTGCCTCTTCTCTTTCACCCATGCCAACCCCACTCCTCTCTGTCGCCTATACCACCCACCCACCCACTTTGTTACCGTCTGCCAGCCCACACCTAAGCAAGCAGTGATTATGGTGCAAGGATTGTAGATTACTCAGTGGGCATCCCGGGATGGTTTTTTCATTGGTACTGATCAAGGTGGTGCCATTGTTTGGTGTGTTAGTCAAGAATGGACTTCAAATTGCCACCCAGCCTTTTAGCTTTATATTTTCACCATGGTTCTCTAAATTATCATTTTGAAAAAGTCTTTGCTGTCTTTATCCACCATGTTTCTCCAATCGTGCTCCATCTTCATTAAATCTGTAATTCTTTGTTTGAATGGAGGTAATTGCTCATTCTTCCACACACAATTGACCAACGGAGCAAATTCTTTTGTTTAAGTAATTTGGACATTCATTAACTTAAAATACCCTTAGAAAAAATGTTTGTCTTCAGTTATGTACAGTGCACACAAACTAATCTCATTTGGTTATTCTGACATAATGAATTTGTACAAAATGTATTAACGGAGTGACTAAAAGGCTGGTCTTTTTCGAGAGGAGGTGCATTTGTACTCAGATTCAGTGCCAGTTCAGCTAACAACAGTAGTATTATTGAACTGCACAACTAATGCCTTTGTTGTTTTTTGAGTAATCAGTCTTCTGCTTGGTTTTATACGGCCCAAAAATGACTTTCTTTCCTGTGCCACCTTTTTCATCTGAGAGGAGCACTTGCAAGCTGCATCCTCCATTATTTGCTAGATGTCTCCCAACCTGTCTTCCTCTACAGATTTTAATCACAACAACTCCCTCTAGGTACTGTAGAAGTTATTCCCTGATATTGTAACATTTTCTATCATCCTGTCCCTTCTTCTTGTCAGTGTCAGTGTTTTTCCTCACCGATTCTCTGGAGAAATTTCCCATTCCTTACCTTATCTGCCCACCTAATTTTAAACACTTGTCTGTAGCACCACATTTCAGATGCTTTGATTCTGTTCTGTTTCCGGTTTACCCAGTGCCCATGTTCATACTATACAATGTTGTGCTGCAGACATACATTCCTAAAAATTACTTACTCAAATTATGACCTGTATTTGATAGTAGTAAATTTCTGTTGGCCAGGAATCCCCTTTCTACCAGTGCTAGTCGGCCTTTTTTATCGTCTTTGTTCTGTGTGTTACGTTATTTTGCTGCATAGATAGCAGAATTCCTTAACTTCATTATCAGATCAGAAGTAGTACTTAATCTTAGACCACCATCCATGTTTGTTAGGTTTTCTGACATCTTTATTTCAATAGACTCCTTAATTATGCTATAAGAGAAACTTGGTGTTTGCACCATGATGCTGATCTTATTTAATTTTGTGATTATATTAGAGTCTGTGCTCAACAACAGATGATTTGCTTGGTTGATTTAGTTGGGTGTGTCGTGCTGTCCCTTGCATCTCTCTTCAACTAATCTGATAACCTGTCTCCCCCCTCCCATAAGACATGTCCTATTCACATGGATTGCAATAAATGACCAAGATTGTCTTTAATACTACACAAAGTACCTGTTATTTTAGTTGAAGGGAGCAAAATATACTGGATGCCTTGTTTCCATTGGAGTCTACCAATCTTTCCGGATATTGCCCCGGCACGAGGTAGATAAGCCATTTTTGGCATCCATTGTATTTTGCTCCTTTCAAACTGTGCTGTAAATAGCGGTCCTGGGTCGGTCGTTGAAATATTGTACATAAAATGGAAAAAAACAACTAGGCGGAATGTCTGAAGCACATTATTATACCCTTTGTGAAAGATTAAACCACAGTTAGGGGTCTGAGCAGATGCAGATATCTGCAGTAATATATACTTTACTGATAAAACCTCAGATGTGAATAACTGCAAGTACCTGCAACTACTTTGTGATTAAAAGTTAAAGGAAAGAATAAGTATTGTTATACAGTCTCAAGAAATTGTGGTACTTGCAATCAATGAACACAGTAGTACTCCTTTACATTTTACTTCTTTTTGTTCATTTTATTGCTGTGGTTTCTGTTGATACTTTCTTTACATTCTTTGTCCCAAATAAAGTAAATAATTATGGATCATATAGCCTCTGATGTGGGACTAAGGATGTTATTCCTCTATGCAGAATTGGAGGTTGTCGTGGGTGCTGTTCCCAACAGGAAATGTAGGCTCTTACTGGGCAATACGATTGATAAAATAGGAAGAAAAGACTATTCGGCTACTGGAAGACACAACTTACATGAACTCAGCAATGCACAATGGCATCAAGTTAATAACCTTTGAAGCATTGCAAGTGATCTTCATCAGCCACACAAATATCCTACAGAAGGAAGGATATACCTTAAGGAACTTGGCTGTTGCAAGATGATAAAAATGGTTAATCAGATGTATCACATTGCAACTGACATCAAAGCAAAGAACTGGGTGATAGCTGTAAAGATAGCTTGAGGTGCAAAGTGCGAGTGTGACCATTTCCTAGTAAGAAGCTGGCTACAACACACAGCCAGAGAGGAGAGCTGCAACAAAGTGCAGATCTTTCTCAAGTTAAAGCACAGTTAGAAGAAGTATGGAAAACTATGCAAGCAATCCTGAGGAGAGCAGAGAAAATGTAAGTCAAAGGAATGATAGAGAAGGCTCAACAAGTTTTCCTGGGAAAAGAGTAAAAAAAGAAGCCAGAAATTCATCAAGGACAGCAACGGCATCATACTCATCACTGACTTCAACATTGCTGAGAGATGGAAATTATACTTCAAAGAGCTCCTCAACTGTGATGAACCTAAAAATCTGTTTGTATTTCAACCTCCTGACACTGCAGATTTATATTATCCACCACCTACACTGGAAGACATAAAGATTCAAATAATGTAGCTGAAGGAGAAGAAAAGTCCAGGAAAAGATGAAGTCCAGGCAGAAGTCATTCAATGTGGAGGAGAGGGACTGCACAAGTAAATTCACCAATTAAATCAATAGGATCTGGATTTTAGAGGAGATTCCAGAAGATTAGAAAACAGTGGCCATCTGCTCTATACACAAGAAAGGTGATGAAATGCATTGCACTAACCCTCATGCTAAAGGGGTTATCCAACTGTATACTGGAATACTGAATAGAATACAGAAGAAGTGATTGGTGAATATCAGTTGGGTTTTAGAAAGGACCATTTGATTGTCAACCACATCTGCGTGCTGCAATAGCTCACGAAAAAGGTGTGGAAACTTGCTGTTTAAGAAGACATGTACATGCATGAACCAGGAGAGCCTAACAAATTGCCTAACTGATTTTGCCCAAGAAATTCAATCAACCGAGTTAGAGCTTGTCTCACTGATTCCAGAGGCAAAGTGAAGCTCAGGAAGAAAGTCATGGAGAGCTTCTACATAAAAGTAGGGTTGGGACAAGGAGATAATGTGTCACTAATATTGTTCAACTAGGCACTCGGAAAGATAATGAGGGAAGCTTTCCATAAGAACTTCGAGGGGAGTGAGATAGAGGGTGAGAAAATCGCGCATCTTACATTTGCTGACAATGTTGCCCTATTGTCCAGATTTAAGGAAGAACTGATGTGTGACAGCGTGGAGATGCGAGCGAGCAGAATCGGTCTCCTTGTGACTCAGTTGAAGACCAAGTACCTGGGGATGAGCAGGACCCATACATATTCAAGAGACCCAGGCCAGCCTCTGGTAGTCGAAAACCGATCATTTTAAGGGGTTGTTAGTTTTAAATATCTCAGATAATCTTTACAGAGGATGCATCATGTGAGGCTGAAATCAAAGCAGGGATCCAAGATGCAGACCAATCATGCTTCAGTCTGACTCAGCTTTTTAAATCCTGCAGGAATTTCAAACTCCAGTTGTGCCGAACACTGATCCAACCCATAGCACTGTATGGTTGAAATTTGCAGTGTCTGGAAAATAGGCATAAACAATCTTGTTTTTGAGTGAAAAGTCTTAAGTTAGGTCAATGATCCAATACAATATGAGATCACTGGTCGATAGAGGACCCAGCACAATTATAAGCTGGATGAAATCTACAATAGGCTAAACATCATGGACCCGATGAGAAGCAAGCAGCTAGTACAGGCAGAACTTGTCGCTCAGATGGACAAACACTTTCGGCATTTAAAATCTGTGGATTTTACTCCATACAGGAAAAGACCAGTAGGACAACCAAAGAAAATGTGGATGGATGAAATCCACGAGAACTTGCTGCAAATTGACATAGAAGGTGATTGGCAACAGAAGGCACAAAACAGAATCCAGTGGAACAGGAGTTTGTACGTGGTCCTCTGGGCCTGATTGTGTAAAGTAAATAGGTTGGTAAGTAAAATACAAAGAATATTCAGGAACATCTTTTCAAACTGCCTTATTGTTTTTATTGTCCTTCATGCACAGAATTATTCAGCATATGTAATAACATACATTCCTTCTTTTGTAGTGATGTTAAGTACACCACATTACAGTAATGTTAAGTATACAACATTGTAATGGCGGATATCTGATGATGATGGACCAGTTATCAAAAAATGTCTTCCTGTTTTCAATGAAGAACTGGAACTCCTCTGCAACTCTCTCTGCTTTCGAAAGAAGGGAGACAAAAGACTGCATTGAGAGTAAAGTGAATCTTTACTCTGTGTTATTGTAGGTGTTAAAATCTATTTAATACTTAAATATTAATATGACTTATTGTTATGTTGGAGCCAGAAAAAAGCAGATATACTGGAACGAGATTGTGGGAAGCAGCACCGCATTTTTGTCATAAGATTAGCTGAAAAATTTTAGCTTGTTGGCAACCTCGGAAGTCTGTTTCCGTCCTGGCCTCCCGGTTACTACCACTTTTATTGCGCCTACTGCCTACATGTTGCCATGATCTCATCATTAGTGCACTCTGTGAAGCATGTTTTGGACAACCTCCTCAGCAGCCAGCTTCTTGTGAGGCACGAGTTGTGAAGTTTTTACTACACTCAGTTAATGCTTTGTACAAGTAGTTAATGATGACCAAATTAAGAGAGCATCAGACCAAACATTTCTGATCGTGCATTCATAAAATTAACACTATGGACATAATTTCATGTTAGGTCAAGTAATTTTAATGGGAGAAATGTAATTGACATTTCAGTAGGGTGGAAAATTGTGTACATTTCTTACACTGAGGAGATAATCAGATATTTGCATGTAAAAGAAAACCTGTTCTCACACTAGACACAAAACTTCAATCGCTGTGGATACAAATCAGAGACTTGTCAGTGTGGACTGCATTTCTCTTTTCTGCGCAATCTCTGACTTTGGCCGTCCGCCGACTTCGTTCCCCTACTTGTGCTATTCCCGTATAATCTGTGGGGAACCTATGTTTGGAAATAATAGTTAAAAACCAAATTAGTATTGAAATTTGAGTCAGAACTTGAGGCATACTGAGGTAGCTTACAGCAGGGCAACCACCAGAGTGAAATGTTGTGTGGCATGACACAAGGCAAACATCTAGCTTGTAGCTTCAATGGAACACACACAGTCTAATGGAGGCAGTGCCTACCAGACTGACACAATGTAACCTTGCTGTATTGCATGCCACATGATGGCTAGATGTATGCAACATGCTCCACTTTTTCTGCGTGCTACATCCGTGCTGCAAACAGTTTATGAATTTTCCTGTTTTGGTTGTGCAATTGTCTTTGTACCCAGGAAAATGAGGAACAACCCTGAGTTCAATATTTCTGTTTGTTGGTGTAATGGAAATATATTCTTGTATGTACGATCATGGAAGTGCTGAATACAGAAACAGGAATGTTCAAAATAAAGCTTGAGAAATCATTGTGAGTGAAATATCATAGAGAGATACAACAATCGAAATAAGTTTAATTTGTTTATGGCAAAGAATGAAAATATGGAACACAAATAGAATTATGTAAGTTTTTTGTATAAAACATGTCTGCTAATCTTTTTTACTGATTTGCTGGATCTAGTGTAATATTAGGTTGTGCTGGTTTGTAGCCATATTGGGGTGGTACTTATTTGGGGGTTACAAAAAAAGTCAGGTGATTTAAACATACATCCATCCAGCTATTTTTACTTTTGCCATGTTTTAATGATGTGCCAAGTTTCAGTACAATTAGAAGGTGTACAACTTTGCTTCCGCTGTTTGCTGATAGGTGGCGACAACGATAAGTAGTGGTTGAAAGAAACAGATCGCAGATGTCAGGCAGTTAACTTGGACCTCAGTCAACATAACCTCATTCATACATTAGTCGATTTGTGTCTGCATAATAAAGTTGTTCTTGATTGAAAACGTCAGTTTATGAGCCTAATTCTCATCATTTGCTGGAGGTGTTATTGTTTTGTTTCAGTATGAAGGAAACAGCAGCTGAGTCTCATCAAATGCCCTTGTGGCAGTGATATTTTTCATATCTGGTGCAAAGTGAGATCAAAAGTGCGCGAGAGTTTTTTTTTGGTCATGTGTTGTTTTTTATCTTTGCCATAAGACTATAGGATCTCCTAGTTTTTGTTACTTCACTGTTGTTTTTAGTTTTCTTCTCAGTGTGAGTTTTCACGAATAAATAGTACTCCGTTAAGTCATTATACCGGACGGCTATGCAATTATTTGTTGTAGGCAAGTCGCCTACATAATTGGTGACCCCGACGTGATCTGAACATGCAACCTTCTGATCTGGAATGGTTCTTGAGTATGGTAAGGACGCTGTTAGTGAAAGAATGTGTTGTGAGTGGTTTCAACGTTTCAAGAATGGTGATTTTAACACCGTAGACTGACATAGTGGTGGAAGAGAGAATGTTTTTGAAGATGCAGAATTGGAGACATTGCTAAGTGAAGACTCACGTCAAACTGAAGAAGAATTGGCACGATTAGTGGGAGTGACACAGCATGCCATTTCAAAACGTCTCAAGGCTATGGGCATGATTCAGAAGGAAGGAACTTGGGTCCTGTGTGAGCTGAAACCAAGAGACGTTGGACAGCGTTTGTATGTTTGTGAACAGTTGCTTCAGAGGCAAAAACAGAAGGGATTTCTGCATCGCATTGTGGCCGGGAA
This sequence comes from Schistocerca cancellata, assembly GCF_023864275.1. Lineage (NCBI taxonomy): Eukaryota > Metazoa > Arthropoda > Insecta > Orthoptera > Acrididae > Schistocerca > Schistocerca cancellata. The sequence goes on from NC_064635.1 coordinate 130,791,296, forward strand.
CAAAAAATGGGTTCGTTATGATAACCCTAAACGCAAAAAATCATGGGGATATCCCAGCCATGCTTCCATGTCGATGGCCAAATCGAATATTCACAGCTCCAATATCATGCTGTGCATTTGGTGGGACCAGCTCGGCACCATGTACTATGAGGTGTTAAAACCAAGTGAAACAATCACAGGTGCTTGTTATTGAATGCAGTTAAGGCATTTGAGCAGAGCATTAAAAGAAAAATGCCCACAATATAGCGAGAGGCACGATTAAATGGAAACATTAAAATGGGAAGTTCTACCCCACCCGCCGTATTCTCCAGACATTGCTCCCCCTATCACCTGTTTAGACCAATGGCACATGGTCCGGCTGACTGGCACTTCAGATCTCATGAAGAACAAATTGGATCGATTTGTGGATTCCTTCAAAAGATGAACAATTTTTCCGATGCGGGATTCGTACGCTGCCCGAAATATGGGAGAAAGTAGTGGCCAGTGATGGAAAATACTTTGAATGATACATATGTAACAAATTTGTTTCATTAAAGCCTCAAATGTTGGGGGGAAAAATGGCAGAAGCGAAGTTTTACACCTTGTAATTAGCATTAACCCAGGCCATAATGCACTTAAATATCTAAATAAGACTTAAATTCTGAAGAAAAGTGTGTGTTTTTCTGTTGGCATAAAAAATTGAAATCAGCCTATTCATGTTTCACAAATTTCCTTAAACATATTTAAATGGAGACACTTAAAAGTATTACTATGTAACAGAACGTAGAAAATGTGTGAATGCAACATAAGTCAGTGCTAGTTTTAGCGTGGTCTTCTTGTCAGTTGCTTTTCTTTTTTTCCAGTCTGGTGATTTTGCTCATATTGCAGAATGAATTCTATTCTTTTTCATTGGCTGTTAATAGTCCATTGAAATCTTACATTAATTTTACTCCTCTCTCATCTGTCACCTTAAGATGTTTCATAAGCTCTTTCGGATTAACGTAGGAAGTGTTTGAATTCCAAGAGAATGGAACCGTATCTAAGCAAGCTAAATCTGTGATTAACTACTTCAACATGTCCAAACTCTTGTGTGAAATGAACTTACCAATTTCCTTATCTGAAATAATAAAAAGATTCAAAGGGCAATATGTTAGTAGATGTTTTGATATAGTCTGAATAGTGTATGCAAAAATGCTAAATATAAATTTATAAAATTATATGAGGCAAAAAAAATAAATGTATTTAAAAGGTTTTGGAACTGCAACAAGTACCATGGTGACTTATTTTCAGCCCCCAAAGTTTTCCACTGCAGATTTTTAATCATACATGTTTTAGTCATCATCATCATTTAAGACTGATTATGCCTTTCAGCGTTCAGTCTGGAGCATAGCCCCCCTTATAAAATTCCTCCACGATCCCCTCTTCAGTGCTAACATTGGTGCCTCTTCTGATGTTAAACCTATTACTTCAAAATCATTCTTAACCGAATCCAGGTACCTTCTCCTCGGTCTGCCCCGACTCCTCCTACCCTCTACTGCTGAATCCATGAGTCTCTTGGGTAACCTTGCTTCTCCCATGCATGTAACATGACCCCACCATCTAAGCCTGTTCGCCCTGACTGCTACATCTATAGAGTTCATTCCCAGTTTTTCTTTGATTTCCTCATTGTGGACACCCTCCTGCCATTGTTCCCATCTACTAGTACCGGCAATCATCCTAGCTACTTTCATATCCGTAACCTCAACCTTGTTGATAAGGTAACCTGAATCCACCCAGCTTTCGCTCCCATACAACGAAGTTGGTCAAAAGATTGAACGGTGCATGGATAACTTAGTCTTGGTACTGACTTCCTTCTTGCAGAAAAGAGTAGATCGTAGCTGAGCACTCACTGCATTAGCTTTGCTACACCTCGCTTCCAGTTCTTTCACTATGTTGCCATCCTGTGAGAATATGCATCCTAAATAGTTGAATCCGTCCACCTGTTCTAACTTTGTTCCTCCTATTTGGCACTCAATCCGTTTATATCTCTTTCCCACTGACATTACTTTTGTTTTGGAGATGCTAATCTTCATACCATAGTCCTTACATTTCTGATCTAGCTCTGAAATATTCCTTTGCAAATTTTCAATCGAATCAGCCATCACAACTAAGTCATCCGCATATGCGAGACTGCTTATTTTGTGTTCACATATCTTACTTAATCTCACCCAGCCAGTCTATTGTTTTCAACATATGATCCATAAATAATATGAACAACAGTGGAGACAGGTTGCAGCCTTGTCTTACCCCTGAAACTACTCTGAACCATGAACTCAATTTACTGTCAACTCTAACTGCTGCCTGCCTATCTATGTAAAGGCCTTTAATTGCTTGCAAAAGTTTGCCTCTTATTCCATAATCTCGTCGAGCAGAAAATAACTTCCTCCTAGGAACCCGGTCATATGCCTTTTCTAGATCTATAAAGCATAGATACAATTCCCTGTTCCACTCGTACCACTTCTCCATTATTTGTCGTAAGCTAAAGATCTGGTCCTGACAACCTCTAAGAGGCCTAAACCCACACTGATTTTCATCCAATTTGTCATCAACTAATACTCGCACTTTTCTTTCAACAATACCTGAGATGATTTTACCCACAATGCTGATTAAAGAGATACCTCTGTAGTTGTCACAATCTTTTCTGTTTCCATGTTTAAAGAATGGTGTGATTACAGCTTTCGTCCAGTCTGATGGAATCTGTCCTGACTCCCACGCCATTTCAATTATCCTGTGTAGGATAATTGACCTGACATTCCACTGTATTTGATGAGTTCAGGCTTAATTTCATCCACCCCAGCTGCTTTATTGCACTGCAATCTATTGAGCATTTTCTCCACTTCCTCAAATGTGATCCTATTTCCATCATCATTCCTATCCCATTGTACATCGAAATCTGAAACATTACTGATCATATTTTCACCTACATTGAGCAACTCTTCAAAATATTCCCTCCATCTGCCCAAAGCATCAACAGGATTCACCAGCAGTTTTCCTGACCTGTCCAAAATACTTGTCATTTCCTTCTCATCTCCCTTTCAAAGACTGCTAATTACACTCCAGAATGGTTTTCCAGCAGTTTGACCCAAAGCCTCCAACTTTTTTCCAAAGTCTTCCCAAGATTTCTTCTTGGATGTTGCAATTATCTGTTTGGCTTTGTTTCTTTCTTCAACATAACTTTCTCTGTCTACCTGAGTTCTAGTATGTAGCCATTTATGATATGCCTTCTTTTTCCTTCTACAGGCAGCCTTGACTGTGTCATTCCACCAAGCTGTTTGCTTCATCCTACCTTTACACACTACTGTTCCAAGACATTCTTTAGCCACTTCTAGTAATGTGTCCCTATACCTTGTCCATTCCTTTTCCAATGACTGTAATTGACTGCATTCAACTAACTGGTACCTTTCTGAGATCACTGTTATATACTTGTGCCTGATTTCCTTATCCTGAAGTTTCTCCACTCTTATCCTCCTACATATGGACCTGACCTCCTGCACTTTCGGCCTCACAGTACCAATTTCACTGCAGATTAAATAGTGATCAGTGTCATCAAAGAATCCCTTGAATACACGTGTGTCCCTCACAGGCTTCCTGAATTCCTGATCTGTTGTTATATAGTCAATGACAGATCTGGTGCCCCTGCCTTCCCAAGTATACCGGTGAATGTTCTTATGTTAAAAAAAGGAGTTTGTGATTACTAAGCCCATACTGGCACAGAAATCCAGGAGTTGTTTCCCATTCCTGTTGGGCTCCATATCCTCTCCAAATTTACCCATAACGTTTTCATACCCTTCTGTTCAATTTCCAATCCTGGCATTAAAATCACTCACGAGCAGAACACTGTCCTTGTCCTTTGCTCTAACAACTAAATCACTGAGTGCGTCATAAAAACTATCCATCTTATCTTGATCTGTCCCTTCACAATGCAAATATACTGACACAATTGTAATTTTCTTGCTAGACACTGTCAAATCTATCCACATTAGTCATTCGTTTACATACCTTATTGCAACTACGCTGGGTTCCATTTCTTTCCTGATGTAAAGCCCTACACCTCACTGCGCTATTCCTGCTTTGACTCCTGACAGGTAGACCTTGTATTCTCCCACTTCCTCTTCTTTCTCACCCCTTACCAGAATGTCACTAACAGCTAAAACGTCAAACCCCATCTTATTTGCAGCCTCTGCCAGCTCTACCTTCTTCCCAGAATAGCCCCCATTGATATTAGTAGCTCCCCATCTCATTACCATTTGTTTGCCAAGTTGTATTGTAGGAGTCCCTGGTTTGTCAGTTAGAGGTGGGACTCCGTCACCTCCAAAGGTCTGAGGCATTTTGCTCTGATTGTTGCCAGCATCATATTTAAGGTACCAGGGAAGCAGGTTGCTAGCCTTACTTGCCCCGAGTCCCATTGGGTTTTACCCCTAATGGCTGAGGGACTAACCGGTGGATTTGGTAGTCTTTGCTGTCTGAGCACAAAAGTGACCACGACTCAGAATATGTCAGAGATGCCCAGCCTTATTCCAAAGTAACTGGTATCCCGACTGTCGGGGCCACTTACTTGGCCACTCATACGTTGCCCGTGGTTCATGAACTAGGACATGACTACAGGAACCCACACCATGAACCACCATGTTTTAGTGTCATTGTTAATATTGTCATCAGTGATAACACACAAATCTCTACATTTACTACCATAAGTGCCTACAGAGCACTTGACAAAATCCTTGCATGTACTTCTTCCTACAAGTTTTTCTTTTAAAAAGCACACGTCATTGTAAGGTACACCACTTGCTGGTGAACTCAGAAACCACAATTTTGCACATACTTTTAACACAAACAGATGAGTGTTCTTCAGACCATCCAATTCACTAACACTGAAGGATAGATGACAATTAAGAGAAAAATATTCAAAGAATAAATTCTTTTGGCTATCCACCTTGCATGGTGTGAAGCTCCAGCCGATTTTCCTTGTAGATTCAAGTCCACAATAGCCCCAGAAATATGATACGCAATTAAAGGAGTTAACAATAATATTTTTTGAGGTGTACTTATTATAGTAGTTTTAGGAAGAAGTTAGGTGCTTCGTCAATTTCAGCATCATTGAAAGTCTCATGTAAATGTTAATGACAATCTTTATTTTTTTATTATTTTTTTTATATTTTTCATGCTGTTCCACTTTTCTTTAAATTGTTTGAAAAATTATCCGTCTGGACTAATTGCCACTTGGGGTAACAAACACGCTCCATAACACTAGCTCATACTTGTGATGATGGCAAGAGAATAACAGCAGGTCTCTAAATACCATGAATTCACCTTATTGTCTCCTGCTGTTACATCATTACAAGAAACTCAAGCTGAATTCGTGCAGGGCTCTGTAAAAATTGAACCACCGTCAGAATCATTCACTTCAGTGGTTTCTTCAGGTGAATCTCTAGTAGTTTCGAAAAACTAAGCACTGTTCTCACTCATCATTTTCCTTGATTCCTCTTCTATAGCTATAACTTTCCCCCTTTCCCCACCAACTTCCAGTCAACACTTTCCAGATAACCTCTGCAGGCGGGCGCTCTTTGATATAATAGATGGAGTTTATCCTCTTCTATTTTCATCATGTTCAAAGCTTTAGCATTGGCATTATCAAAGAGAGTATTTAGATTTATGGAACACTTATACTCTTGTTTTTTTTTCTTTTTCTTTCTTTTTTTCTTTTTGAGCCTTTCTTCCAACAAGCACTTTTTTGCTGACTGTGTCACTCTGAATGCAAATTCATGAGTTCCTTCGTACAGTGAGGTAGGAATGCTGTCCTTCCTATTAGTTGTGTGACTAAATTAGCACTTTAATAGATAATCAGTTTCACTTTGCTTGTTGTTGTTGTGGTCTTCAGTCCTGAGACTGGTTTGATGCAGCTCTCCATGCTACTCTATCCTGTGCAAGCCTCTTCATCTCCCAGTACCTACAGCAACCTACATCCTTCTGAATCTGCTTAGTTTATTCATCTCTTGGTCTCCCTCTATGATTTTTACCCTCCACGCTGCCCTCCAATACTAAATTGGTGATCCCTTGATGCCTCAGAACATGTCCTACCAACCGATCCCTTCTTCTGGGCAAGTTGTGCCACAAACTTCTCTTCTCCCCAATCCTATTCAATACTTCCTCATTAGTTATGTGATCTACCCATCTAATCTTCAGCATTCTTCTGTAGCACCACATTTCAAAAGCTTCTATTCTCTTCTTGTCCAAACTATTTACAGTCCATGTTTCACTTCCATACATGGCTACACTCCATACAAATACTTTCAGAAATGACTTCCTGACACTTAAATCTATACTCGATGTTAACAAATTTGTCTTCTTCAGAAACGCTTTCCGTGCCATTGCCAGTCTACATTTTATATCGTCTCTACTTCGACCATCAGCTGCAGGAGCGTCTATAGAAAGGTCCCAGAACTGCTCTCATTAATAAACGATCACAACGCCCATATAGTACTAGGGACAGAAAGTTGGCTGAAACCAGACGTAAACAGTAACGAAATCCTAAACTCAGATTGGAATGTATACCGCAGAGACAGGCTGAACAGTGAAGGGGGAGGCGTGTTTATAGCGGTAAGAAGTGCAATAGTATCGAAGGAAATTGACGGAGATCCGAAATGTGAAATGATTTGGGTGAAGGTCGCGGTTAAAGCAGGCTCAGACATGGTAATTGGATGTCTCTATAGGCCCCCTGGCTCAGCAGCTGTTGTGGCTGAGCACCTGAAGGATAATTTGGAAAATATTTCGAGTAGATTTCCCCACCATGTTATAGTTCTGGGTGGAGATTTTAATTTGCCGGATATAGACTGGGAGACTCAGACGTTCATAACGGGTGGCAGGGACAAAGAATCCAGTGAAATTTTTTTAAGTGCTTTATCTGAAAACTACCTTGAGCAGTTAAACAGAGAACCGACTCGTGGCGATAACATATTAGACCTTCTGGTGACAAACAGACCCGAACTATTTGAAAAAGTTAACGCAGAACAGGGAATCAGCGATCATAAAGCGGTTACGGCATCGATGATTTCAGCCGTAAATAGGAATATTAAACAGGGTAGGAAGATTTTTCTGTTTAGAAAAAGTGACAAAAAGCAGATTTCAGAGTACCTGTTGGCTCAACACAAAAGTTTTGTCTCAAGTACAGATAGTGTTGAGGATCAGTGGACGAAGTTCAAAACCATCGTACATTATGCGTTAGATGAGTATGTGCCAAGCAAGATCGTAAGAGATGGAAAAGAGCCACCGTGGTTCAACAACCGAGTTAGAAAACTGCTGCGGAAGCAAAGGGAACTTCAGAGCAAACATAAACATAGTCAAAGCCTTGCAGACAAACAAAAATTACGCGAAGCGAAATGTAGTGTGAAGAGAGCTATGCGAGAGGCGTTCAATGAATTCGAAAGTAAAGTTCTATGTACTGACTTGGCAGAAAATCCTAAGAAATTTTGGTCTTATGTCAAAGCGGTAGGTGGATCAAAACAAAATGTCCAGACACTCTGTGACCAAAATGGTACTGAAACAGAGGATGACAGACTAAAGGCCGAAATACTAAATGTCTTTTTCCAAAGTTGTTTCACAGAGGAAGATTGCACTGTAGTTCCTTCTCTAGATTGTCGCACAGATGACAAAATGCTAGATATCGAAATAGACGTCAGAGGGATAGAGAAACAATTAAAATCGCTCAAAAGAGGAAAGGCCTCTGGACCTGATGGGATACCAGTTCAATTTTACACAGAGTACGCGAAGGAACTTGCCCCACTTCTTGCAGCGGTGTACCGTAGGTCTCTAGAAGAGCGTAGCGTTCCAAAGGATTGGAAAAGGGCACAGGTCATCCCCGTTTTCAAGAAGGGACGTCGAACAGATGTGCAGAACTATAGACCTATATCTCTAACGTCGATCAGTTGTAGAATTTTGGAACACGTATTGTGTTCGAGTATAATGACTTTTCTGGAGACTAGAAATCTACTCTGTAGGAATCAGCATGGGTTTCGAAAAAGACGGTCATGTGAAACCCAGCTCGCGCTATTCGTCCACGAGACTCAGAGGGCCATAGACACGGGTTCACAGGTAGATGCCGTGTTTCTTGACTTCCGCAAGGCGTTTGATACTGTTCCCCACAGTCGCTTATTGAACAAAGTAAGAGCATATGGACTATCAGACCAATTGTGTGATTGGATTGAGGAGTTCCTAGATAACAGGACGCAGCATGTTATTCTCAATGGAGAGAAGTCTTCCGAAGTAAGAGTAATTTCAGGTGTGCCGCAGGGGAGTGTCATAGGACCGTTGCTATTCACAATATACATAAATGACCTGGTGGATGACATCGGAAGTTCACTGAGGCTTTTTGCAGATGATGCTGTGGTGTATCGAGAGGTTGTAACAATGGAAAATTGTACTGAAATGCAGGAGGATCTGCAGCGAATTGACGCATGGTGCAGGGAATGGCAACTGAATCTCAATGTAGACAAGTTTAATGTGCTGCGAATACACAGAAAGATAGATCCTTTATCATTTAGCTACAAAATAGCAGGTCAGCAACTGGAAGCAGTTAATACCATAAATTATCTGGGAGTACGCATTAGGAGTGATTTAAAATGGAATGATCATATAATGTTGATTGTCGGTAAAGCAGATGCCAGACTGAGATTCATTGGAGGAATCCTAAGGAAATGCAATCCGAAAACAAAGGAAGTAGGTTACAGTACGCTTGTTCGCCCACTGCTTGAATACTGCTCAGCAGTGTGGGATCCGTACCAGATAGGGTTGATACAAGACATAGAGAAGATCCAACGGAGAGCAGCGCGCTTCGTTACAGGATCATTTAGTAATCGCGAAAGCGTTACGGAGATGATAGATAAACTCCAGTGGAAGACTCTGCAGGAGAGATGCTCAGTAGCTCGGTACGGGCTTTTGTCAAAGTTTCGAGAACATACCTTCACCGAAGAGTCAAGCAGTATATTGCTCCCTCCTACGTATATCTCGGGAAGAGACCATGAGGATAAAATCAGAGAGATTAGAGCCCACACAGAGGCATACCGACAATCCTTCTTTCCACGAACAATACGAGACTGGAATAGAAGGGAGAACCGATAGAGGTACTGAAGGTACCCTCCGCCACACACCGTCAGGTGGCTTGCGGAGTATGGATGTAGATGTAGATGTAGATCATCAGTTATTTTGCTCCCCAAATAGCAAAACTCCTTTACTACTTTAAGTGTCTCATTTCCTAATCTAATACCCTCAGCATCACCCGACTTAATTCGACTACATTCCATTATCCGCGTTTTGCTTTTGTTGATGTTCATCTTATATCCTCCCTTCAAGACACCATCCATTCCTTTCAACTGCTCTTCCAAGTCCTTTGCTGTCTCTGACAGAATTACAATGTCATCGGCGAACCTCAAAGTTTTTATTTCTTCTCCATGGATTTTAATACCTACTCCAAATTTTTCTTTTGTTTCCTTTACTGCTTGCTCAATATAGAGATTGAATAACATCGGGGAGAGGCTACAACCCTGTCTTACTCCCTTCCCAACCACTGCTTCCCTTTCATGTCCCTCGACTCTTATAACTGCCATCTTGTTTCTGTACAAATTATAAATAGCCATTCGCTCCCTGTATTTTACCCCCACCACCTTTAGAATTTGAAAGAGAGTATTCCAGTCAACATTGTCAAAAGCTTTCTCTAAGTCTACAAATGCTAGAAACGTAGGTTTGCCTTTCCTTAATCTTTCTTCTAAGATAACTCGTAAGGTCAGTATTGCCTCATGTGTTCCAGTATTTCTACGGAAACTGATTGTTCGGTAATTTTCACTTTGCTTATGTTATAAAAAATGACCGACAAAACCTATCAATTAGATGGTAATTTATGTCCACTGATCTAGTGCTTAACTTCACTAACTAAATAAATAACTGTGTTATTGATTGTTATGGGGGGGAGAGAAAGAGAGAGAGAGAGAGAGAGAGAGAGAGAGAGAGAGAGAGAGAGTGTGTGTGTGTGTGTGTGTGTGGCCCTTATTCAAAGAATAAGGGCCACCCTAAGCTATATACTTAATTTGTTCTGGAAAGACAAGCTCCACTTGAGCTAAGAAAGAACTTATAGGGTGGATTACTCAACTATAGCCAATTACGAAAAGAAGGCCAGCTCATTATCAAACTGCAGTGTGTTTGTCCAAGATTTTTTCTATTGAACTATTTCCTCAAAATGGAAAATGAAAACAGATGCATAGCAGAGAACACATGTAACTCGCAAGACAGTGTTTTTGATTTTTTTATGGCAACAGTTAAAGTTTTACAGAGAAACTAACTATAGAGACTGATGCAGATTTGCTTCATCTGCACAAAACATTAAGTTGACTAAAGACATAACTCCTGGGTGTAAAAAAGAAATGGTGCCACATTACTCACGAAATTACTTCTATTAGTGTCAAGTCACGTGTGTGCCATGCCCATATTGTGTATCTGGTGGCAAGTTACACATCATGTCACTTCTCACACTACATCAGTGTTTGCCCCACCAAATGGTTAAGAGGACTACTCGTGAAAAGCATGAAGTACCAGTTCGAGTCCTGAACTGGCACAGATTTTCATTTGTCACCAAATTTTAATTATTGTGTGTATGGCACCTATAGAATCATAATCCACCTTCTTTTTCTTCAGATTTCATGATTTTATTCTGTGTTGCAGGTTGCGTTGCCTTCTCGGCCTCCTGTCAGCCATGCTGTAGCCCAGGCAAATGTGAATTCTGGGCCTCGAGTGGAGGCATCACCTGGTGTCCCAAGCAGCAGCAGCAGTAGCAGCAGCAGCGGCACTGGTGGTGGTGGTGGTGGTGGTGGTGGTGGTGGTGGTGGTGGCGGCACTAGCACTTTGGGTGTGAGTGCGAGTGTGGGGGTGGGCAGTGTTCATAGCAACCCCACCAGCAGTGGTGGCAAGAGTGTTGCCAGTGGCACTGTCAACTGCATTGCCAACACCGTGCCCCTGCCTGCCCGGGCTGCAGCTGTTGAGAATTCTGGCAAGACTGCCACCACCACGAGTTCCACCACACGGCACGTCTCCACGTCACCAGTGACGAGCAGTGGCACAGTGCGGACAGCAGTCACATTGGTTAACTTTGTTAGCCAGGCTTCTGCAGGTGCTGCTGCCAGGGCGAAATACCGGACCACGATAGCGACAGGTTAGTTGCTCCCACTCCCTGCGCGTACCGGGAAATATCAGCTCTTCCTGTAAATTGGAAACTTTGTTGAGTTAGGTAATTTTTCCTCATTATTAGTAAATCATTACACTCTGAAGTTGTTGTTGCCAGTCTGAAGGCTGATCTGATGCAGCTTTACATGCTAGCCTATCTTGTGCAAGTTTCTTTCATATTTCCGTAACTACTGCACCCTACATCAATTTGAACCTTCTTACTGTTATTGAGCCTTTGTCTCCCCATACAATTTTTACCACTCAGATTTCCTACTTAAGACCAAATTAACTATCTGTTAATGGGTCAGTATTTTTCCTTTTAACCTGTTGCTTCTTCTCTGACATCCTTGTTTTATTTCCATCCAGAGCTAAATTCCAAATCAATAATTTTGGAAAACCGTTTGCAAAAACACACACACAAAGCATTGCATGAAAGTTGTGATGAGCAGCTTCTGTCAGTTTGCTTCCCGTTACAAACTAGCTGATTTGTTTAGTCAAATTTTACATGCTCATTCAATAGTATGGCTCCATATTAGTGTAGTACAGGGTTTTGTAAACTGTGGCATGTGCAACACTGATGTTATGAGTGAATAAGTGCCCCGCAAAAAACTGTTTGAACAAGGCACTTTTTTCAACGTTTTTCCTATTTTTATTTCATTTTATTTTATAGTATTTTTTTTGGATTTATGTGTTGTTAGTTATGATTTAATCACTGAATAAGAAAAGTTTTTATTTTTTTTTTTAATTTTATTAACTTTCAAAATGAACAAGGTGTTCAATCAAAGCACCAGGGTTCTCAAAGTGGTCTGTCAGAGAAAAAGTTGGGCAACCGCTGGTCTAGTGCGGTATTTGTTTTATCAATATGTATTAACAGGGACAAGAAACCACAAAGAATAACCAATAGTCCAGTAGCGGCTAGTGTGCCACCCTGGCCCACACTATCTGCTACTACCATTCAGCAGCTATGCTCATTTTGCTGCTGGAGTATTGCTTATTCTCTGTGTTTTAATGTTCCTGTCAACACATATCGATAAGATGAATGATGAGCAATTTTAACTTGGGACTGCTGTAACTCCACTTTAAAGCTGATTTTGATTTTGTTTGTAACCGACACTTTCCATCAACACTAGGTGTCTCATGAAAGATAGATGAGCAGCATCCGTTTGGGCTGAATCTATCTATACATTGAGGGGGGGGAGTGAAATCGCAAATACCTGTTGAAACCCCAGAGCATATGCCATATCTGACTATTTGTAGGAGTGTGTGTAGATAAAAATTGAATAGGTATACCTGGACTTGATCACAGTGAACAAGTTCAAATGGAATGGAAGTAGGTTGCTGCAGCTATGCAGAGACATGGAAGCTTGCACGTGGTATTACTGTGGGGAGAGCTGCATCAAAACCAGTCTTCAAACCGAAGATGGCAAAACAATGGCGAGAAAGGTTTTCCTGTTTTCTGTGTGCTCTAAAATTGGTATAAGTTATCCTTTTCTGATTTGGTGTTTATAAAGCTTTGAGATATTTATACAAAAAAGGCTTACTGGAATAGAGTTCCCGTTCGGCTCTTCTGGCTAAATTGATAAAAGCAAATGACAGACATAATATTTGATACAGCCTGTAGCTTTATCATTTCCTCTAGGCGTGGTTATCTATATATGACTAGATACAACCACATTGTTTAGAACTACCAGAAATATTTAACCCAACACAAAACCTCGAGTTATCTCGTTTTTATTATTGTGACAGAAACTTAAAATCTCAAGTATACTCGGGCAACTTAAGATGATTTCTTGGAAGATAACTTATATCCGTTTCAGCCACCAGCAAAATAGCTGCCACGGTGTGTACTTCACCTGAAAGTCTGCTCAAAATACTGAATTGTACGATGTGCCCTCTGAAGTATGTGAAGACAGACAGAAATAGCAGAGTGAAGGTATTTTATTTATAGCAATATGGAAAGGATAGATTGCTACTCACCACAAAGGAGTAGCATTGAGTTGCAGACAGGCAAAGTGGAGCCTGGAGACAGTGGCCATGTGTGTGCGAGTTGTCCTTGTTGTGCGTATGTGTTTTTCTGTTTTGGAAAAAATACCTTTGTCCGAAAGCTTAATATTTTAGCAGTCTCTTTCTTTGTGCCTTTCTGCAACTGAATACCTCATCCAGTGAGTACCAATCTGTTCTTTCCATGTTGTTGATATTCCATCTGGGACTTTCTATTGTTTGGTATATTATTTATGTAGTATACATTGGTACAATGGATGGGTGGAAATTTCTTGGTATAAAGGGTAATTTAGTTTTACTAACTCATATCACATTTAGGCTGAAGTACAACTGTGGTAATTTAAAATGTAGGTGGTTCAGTGTTCGAACTTGCAACACCGTTATTAATCAAATAAATTTAATTTGATTATAGGCTTGCAATATTTAACATTGCAGGAATTATCACGGATAATATTAGAAATGTGTTACCTTATGCTTATGAAGCCCAGCAATTGAACTGTTTTTAAATCACAGCCTGTCCTCTATTAAAATGGCAGTCAAAAGCAAAACATCCGAACGTGTCAGGTGTAAACAGAATTGTTGTCATCAGTTTGAAAGCTTGTCTTAGATAAAATCCTATCTTGACTTTTCATTGCATTAGTCATTAGTGATAGTCATCCATGTTGCTGTTGCATGTTTTCTAATGTTATCGACTGACCATTAATTAGTCCATCATCTTGATGTTTTCTTATGCCTTAAAGCACAGCATAGAACTTCCTCATTCCATCTGCCTTCCACTAGTCTAGCTACCTCTCTTGCCCCTTCGTAACTGTTGTCTGTGAATGACTATAAGAGGAAACAGGATAATTTCAGTAGAATTTTTTCTGTGTGGTATGATGACTGGCAGCTTGCTCTTGAATCAGCTGTGACAGCGAAGCCAAATGAGAATCGAATAGAGTAAATAATTCATGAAGTGGCAAATTTTTGTGGTAGGAGGGACCGTTATTCTTGAATAACTCAAAAACCATGGCTACTAAAAGAAATATTTCCCAGTAAAAAACTAAACTATGTTAAATTTCTTACGAAACGGGTCCTATTCATTTTTCTCTAGAACTAATAGTTTCTGCATTGCAGGGAATACAAAGTCACAGATTATAAAAAATATTGTTTTAAAAGTATAAAATTAATACTTGTATTCAAATTAAGTCACGTAAGAACAAATATTAAATATGTATACCATGTCTAAGTTCAGAGGAGTCACTTTAAGGGATAAATTGTGTTCCGGGGTTGTAACATGGTGATGGGAGGGGAGACAGAATGAAGTCTGAGGGAAGGTAGGTCACCAGACTGTGCTCACGCATTTCCCTCCTTCCTTCATAGGTCTGTAAACTGAAGATCGAGAAATTGATTCCTCACTCTATGTACTCCACTCTGTCACAAGAAGGAGCTACTGCATATTTCACAAAGTCACACTGACCGTTCACAGCACGCCTTATGAATAGTGTGTGCAGACGTGCCCCAGGCTTGTCTGTTTGCCGTAAAGTGGATTAACACTACATGGAATACAGATATGAGAAACCTTGTGTACACAAATCTTATGTGCCATTGAATGTAACGCATACCTCAATTTTAAGAATTAATACCATAAAAAAAGAGTTTATTGTTGCATCAGTGGTTGGCTGAATTGATTTTACACAACAATGGATATATACATGAACTATTGAAACAACAAAAAATTTTAAGTGACTCACTATTAAGTGGCAGTTATTATTAAAAAAGAACACCGAACTCAAATGTCTACATGACATTCAAACAAAAATACTATAAATTACACCTATTAATAATCATTATTCACCAATGTCATTATTACTGGTATCCTCGGTGGAGTCTACTTCAGAAACAGATTCATTTACTCTTTTCCCATCGTCCTCAGTGATGTTCCATAGCACATCATCTTCACTGGCATCCAGAGAATTGGAAGTACAGTATCTTCGATACTTCGATGCTTTTCCAGGCAACTGAAACCCAGTGTGTAATAATGTGGAATGTCAGTTCACAGTTTTGTTCATAAAACCATTTTTCATACTGTCCCTGAATGTGCTGTTGAACGATTTATTCACATTAATTTGTGGGGGTTGTAACACAGAGTCATTCCTCCAGGAAAAATGTCACTGGCTAGACTACGGATCTCGGTTCTTACAACATATGTGAGATGACCACGAAATGCATTGAGACAAAACATTAATGGAGGTTTGGAAAGTGTGATGCCATCAGGGAACAGCTTTCCATTTTTATGGGTCTTGGGGCTTGTTTTCTGCTTGAAGATTAAGAAAGGGTGAGGTTTGCACGCATCTGCTGTGATTGCTAGCATTACAGTAATGCCCTTTTTTTCCCCCTCACACCCTTACGTTTTGATGATAATTAAATAATTAATGAGAAGGAGACAAAAGAATTTAAGTGGCATATTAACCAGATTGGCATCTCAACAGTGTTTCCTTCTTTGGCTCATTAAAAAATTCTTCTCTTTTTGAAGTATGGTGACAGACCACTGAAATTCTCTTAGGTTTTTTTTCCCCCAGAATCCTGTGAAAGGTTTTGGTTTACTGTTGTAGAGGTGAGCCCACCTGTTTCGTAAAGCAATCAGCCCATTCACGGCTAGCCTTAAACTCTTGACTCAGGATACCAAGAATTGCAGCAACCCCTTTTGCTTTGGTAATGGTGTCCTAGTCACATGTTTCCCATTCTTCCTCCTTTTACAGACAAATTCCAAAACTTTTACTTCAGTGTCAGGATGTCTTCTTTTGTGGAGGGCCAGTCTTTCTAATAGCGCTAGTAACAAATACTGCCCATTTCGTTTCTTTCATAAGCAAACGATCTTGTCAGCTATATTGGAATTCTCGTCCCACCCTCCTGTTACCATATTTTTCAACAAAAAGAATTACTTTACACTTGGAAATAACATCATACAATGTTTTTGTCTGTTTGCCTTCCATTTAGCGACCACCTAATGCTAACACACTGGTGGTGATAGGTCAACGATAATTGAGTGAATTTGTGACATGAGAAACAATACCTAAGTTTCAATGATATTGCCAGTGAATGAAGGATTCAAGTTTGTATGTAATGTGCCATCAGATTGTAAGTGCAGTCCAATTTAAAATACTGTTTGTGGTAAAAAAAAAAGTGTACATTAGACTTATACAAACACAATACTAATAATACTAACACAAAAAACACATAAGACTGAATCTATACAAATCTCTGCACACTGTTCTACACGGCCTGAGGGGAAACTGATTCTTAGTCATCCTGTTTGGCAGCTGTAGCAGTCTTCTGCCAAAGACATATTTCCCCACCATTGGGGCTGCTCACTTTTCAGTTTACAGAGAGGCTTTACTTCCCCTGCATTTCCTGTCCAGTACTCTTATGTCATAGACAAAAATGTCTTTTTTATATAGTGGAGTTATTTTCAGTTTATTGAATGGATACTTATTTACAGTTTTCAAGTGAGTTATTATGTTATCTGCCTTCGAATGGCAGACATACAAACAGACACGGGGTACGGCCATGGGAACCAGGATGGCTCCTTCCTATGCTGACCTTTTCATGGATCACTTGGAGGGCACTTTCCTGGGATCCATAAGTCTTCAGCCCCCGGTTTGGTTTATATACGTTGATGAGATCTGTACCATGGACTCATGGTGAGGCTGATCTGTTGAAATTCCCAGAATCTCTGAATAACTTCTCCCAATTAAATTTTACATGATTCATTCCGAATCCCATGCCACTTTCTTGATTCGATCTCATCCTCACTGAAGGCCAACTACACACCTCCGTCTACATTAAGCCTACCAACAAATAACAGTATTTGCGTTTTGACATTCTATGTCATAAGTTCCCTCCCAAACAGCCTTGGCAACTGAGGCAAACATATTTGTTTGGATGTAGACTCTTTACAGTAATACACCACCATTCTCACCTCAGCCTCCAGTGCACATAATTACCCAATTACCCCACCAGCCTACTTAAAAAGCAGATTTCCTGGGCCATCACATTCAATCCTGGTACTGCTGATCCCTCCAGAACACAACTTTGGAGCACACTATGTGACTCAGTATTATCCTGGTATGGAATGTATTAATCAGCTATTTCAAAAGGGCTATGACGTCCTATAATCATGCCCTGAAATGAGATCAATTCTGTCTGACAATTTTCCCACAACACCTAGACTACACTTTTCCATTGCCCTCCCAATTGCCACAATGTTATTGTCAGACCCTATGCTCCTTCTGCACCCATCTCCCTATCCTGTGGCTCCTACCCCTGTGAGCGTCCTGCTACAAGACTTGCCCTCTGCATCCTCCTACCACCACCTATTCCAGCCCTGTAACTGGCAAAACATATACTATCGAAGAGAGAGTCACGTGTTAAACAAAACACATCATATACCAGCTGTTAAGCAAACACTGTTTGGCCTTCTAGATCGACATGACTACTACCAATTTATCAACTGTGATAGTTGGGCATAGGCAGAGGGTGTATACTGGTAACTTGTAATATTTTGTTGCAGAGCATGCTCTA